>NC_051214.1:5357551-5365051 GCF_015220715.1 Pygocentrus nattereri
CACTATATTGCAAAATGTTCATTCACAAATACAAATCATGGAATTTAGTTGTTCCAATCACAGGTGTATAAAGCCGAGCCCCTAGGCCTGCAGACTGCTTCTACAGACTTTAGTGAAAGAATGGGTCGCTCTCAGGAGCTCAGTGAGTTCTAGCGTGGTACCGTGATCGGACGCCACCTGTGCAACAAGTCCAGTCGTGAAATTTCCTCACTACTAAATATTCCACAGTCAACTGTCAGTGGGATTATAACAAAGTGGAGACGATTGGGAACGACAGCAACTCAGCCACGAAGTGGTCGGCCACGTAAAATGACAGAGCGGGTCAGCGGATGCTGATGGGCATAGTGCGCAGAGGTCACCAACTTTCTGCAGAGTCTATCATTACAGACCTCCAAACTTCATGTGGCCTTCAGATCAGCACAAGAACAGCATAGAGAGTTTCATGGAATGGGTTTCCATGGCCGAGCAGCTGTATCCAAGCCTTACATCACCAAGCGCAATGCAAAGTGTCAAATGCAGTGGTGTAAAGCGCCGCCACTGGACTCTAGAGCAGTGGAGACATGCTCTCTGTGATGAGTGACAAAATCATGCTTCTCCATCTGGGAATCCGATAGTCGAGTCTAGATTTGGTGGTTGCCAGATGCCATTGTGCCAAGTGTAAAGTTTGGTGGAGGGGGGATCATGGTGTGGGGTTGTTTTTCAGGAGTTGGGCTCGGCCCCTTAGTTCCAGTGAAAGGAACTCTTAATGCTTCAGCACCAAGAGATTTTCGACAATTTCATGTTCCCAACTTTGTGGGAACAGTTTGGGGACGGCCCCTTCCTGTTCCAACATGACTGCACACCAGTGCACAAAGCAGGTCCATAAAGACATGGATGAGCGAGTTTGGAGTGTGGCAGAATTTGACTGGCTTGCACAGAGTCCTGACCTCAACCCGATAGAACACCTTTGGGATGAATTAGAGTGGAGACTGTGAGCCAGGCCTTCTTGTCCAACTTCACTGACTTCAAAAATACTCTTCTGGAAGAACGGGCAAGAATTCCTATAAACACAACCCTAACCCTTGTGGAAAGCCTACCCAGAAGAGTTGAAGCTGTTGTAGCTGCAAAGGGTGGGCCAACATCATATTAAACCCTATGGATTAAGAATGGGATGTCACTCAAGTTCATTTGTGTGTGAAGCCAGACGAACAAATACTTTTAACAATATAGTGTACGTTATTTCTGTGGTTCTTGAAGGGAACCTCGAAACTTCTGCTTAAGTATATGAATAAGATGTAAACAAACTCATTCAGAGTGGTTTGTGTGAAATGATTAATTGTAGAGAAAATTAAAAACTCAGATGTCTTAACAGCAGTGGTGATAGGAACCAGGGGTCAGATAACACAGATATTGCCATTTTATTTATTATAAAAAAACCACCAATTAACCTATATATGTCTTCTGAGTTCATATATGTAATGTTGTGAAGGTAAAATAGAAATAAACCTGAAAACATTTTTTTTTGTTTTTATTATTCCCTTAAAATGCCCTACATGTACTCCTGTACCATAAATGGATTCTACAAATACACTATACACCAAAGTCCTGTATTAAATCTATCATAAAACAATGTTTCAGAAAGTAGGCAGCATATTTATAACCATTTCAGGTAATAACTTTCCATCAATGAGCTTTTAGAGGCATTAAACTCTTCAGATGTCTGCTTCCTACCTAAACAGTTGTGACTCAGTAAGCTTCTCTAGAAGGGGGCATTTCACATCAAACCACTCTGAATGCCAATGTTTAGACCATAACCATTTAACTATGCATAAATCATGAAGCATCAGTGGAACCACCCTTTCATTTTGACATTCTCGGTCTACTTAAAATGCTAACGTTGCTAGTAGGGCCTAGTTAGCATTATTTTTTCGACTTTCTGGACTTCATTTACATTTATGGCACTTGGCTGATGCTCTTATCCAGAGCGACTTGCAATTTGATCATTTTACGTAGGTAGGTGAAGGTGGTGTTAGGAGTCTTGCCCAAGGACTCTTATTGGTATAGTGTAGGGGGCTTGTTCAAGCAGAGGTGTTACCTGTGAGGGACACTATACCAACCGCAGGTCATACCAGGCCACAAGCTGTTACTCACAGGGTTATGTGGCTAATTTCAGTCTCTCTTTGAAACTAAGTGAAAACAACAGAGTGGGAGAGCGCACCTCTTCTTTCGTTTTCTTTGATATGACCCGGAACCAGTCTCCGATCATGCTGAGTATCGCGGCGAAGTACGCAAGCCCCACCAGAATCCAGAACCATACCACTGGCTTGTAGTAGTCCAGATATTCCATCTCAGATCCTCCTGAAAGTGTAAGAGAAAGACTGTGGTCAGGTAATAATAATGATAATAATAATAATAATAATATTATAAAATCTGGTCAATATGCACAACTTTTCTCATGAGACTAATGTAAGAAGACCTAATTAT
Source organism: Pygocentrus nattereri (assembly GCF_015220715.1). Classification (NCBI taxonomy): domain Eukaryota; kingdom Metazoa; phylum Chordata; class Actinopteri; order Characiformes; family Serrasalmidae; genus Pygocentrus; species Pygocentrus nattereri. The sequence continues at coordinate 5,360,015 of NC_051214.1, forward strand.
TCCATGTATCTCTGCCTGGTTGTCTAAATCGATGTATTGCTTCAATTTGCCAAGATATATATATAAATATATATAATTTTTTTTAAATATAATTGCATAATTGTTTTTTTCTTTCCTATCCAACTGTATACTGTTATATATAAACAGATGAACTGATCTCGGATCAGGTTTGTTTATGTTGCTGTTTCCAACTAGGTGGTTGCCAAAGAGCACTAAGCAACCCAATTCTTTTAAATCCAGTAGTTTAGCCAGCGCTGTATTATGCAGCCAGTACAGCCAGGTCCTTTAGTGCAGGAGAGAGAGCTGAATGGTTTATTAAAAATGACAGTAATAAGGAAAAAATCTACCAATGGAAATTCCCAATAAAACAAAAAACCCTCACCTGCGACAAAATCTCCAAAGCCAATGGTCGTCAAAGTGACGACGACAAAATAAATGGCCTCTAGGGTGCTCCAGCCCTCTATGTGCTTGAAGATGATGGCTGGCAGTGTGACGAAGAGCAGGCAGCCAAAGAGGATGAAGAGAACAGTAGAGATCACGCGAATCTTCGTCTGACTCACCTTCCACTTCTGTAATGAGAGAAAGAGACAGAAGGACAAATGGATTAGTAGATAGGCAAATTGATTGCTGAATGTATGGGTGGATGCATGGATGGATGGGTGGGTGGGTGGGTGGGTGGACAAATGGACACTGGATTGATGGATGGATGGGTGATTGTTTGGTTGGATGGATGTTGGGTGGATTGATAAAAGATGGATTGAGGCAAAGATGTATGGATTGGTGGGTGGGTAATTTGATGGACGGATGATGGATGGACAAATGCATGAGTGGGCGTTGGATGGATGGGTGATGGATCTATGGGTGAGTTGGTGGTTGGATCAATGGGTGATGGATGGATTGATGGATGGATGCATTGAACAATACATTTATGGATGGTTGGGTGTTTGGTTGGTTGGATGAACTGATGGATGGATGGATGGATGGATGGGTCAATGGGTTCTTGGATGGATTGGTGCATGGATTGATAGGTGGATAGGTGATTGTATGGATGGTTGCAGATCGAAGGATAGGTGGGTTGATTGTTGGATCAATGGTTGATGGATGAATGGATGGATTGATCAATGGATGCATTGACCAATATGTATATGGATGGATCAGTGGGTGGGTCAGTGGTTGGTTGGATGGATGGATGGATGGATGGATGGACGGATGGATGAATGCCTGGGTGGGTGGTTGTATTGATTGGATGCATTAATTGATGGGTGAGTGGTTGTTTGTATGGATGGTTTATGGATGGATGGATGAGTTAGTGGTTGGATGGATGGATGGATGGATGGATGGATGGATGGATGGATGGATGGATGGATGGATGGATGGATGGATGGATTTGATGGGTGGGTGGTTGCATGGATGGACAGAAAAGTCAAAGTGCTGCCAATTTTTCATGTGTCTTTGTGTATGTCCTGCCTAAAATCCCCGCTGATCAGCAAAAGTTCCTTTATTTTTCACTGATGTCAAAAGTGAGAACAGTGAGTGACCAGTAAGTTGTATCTGGGCTATTTAAGGACATCCCAGAGCAGCACTGCGCTCACCTTGTTTGTGTCTGTCCTCCTGAGTAATGTGAAATGTTCTTAAATCAGTTTATACCGAGTTTATATTCTCTTTCAAGCACAGAACAAACAGAAGCGACTGTTTAAACCCATTTTAAAGAGCATCTCTGACTTTGTGAGTGGATGAATCATCATTTCCCTCTGGTCTTTTGAGTGGCGTCTCTCTCACTCGCTTACGTTCTCTCCTCAGGCTGCTTTCTATGCCAGGAATGCTCTTTCAGTCGACCGATCACACTATGAGCTGCACACATTAAAGGACAGCCTGTCAGTGACATCATTAAACCACTTCCAGACATGAAAGTAAGCTTTCCTACATGAACACACACTCCTCATACGACGAACTCGCAGAGTTTCTGTACTGAGGATTGGCATGTTTGAAATAGACCGGGTCTTTACTCCTGCTGACACTACCATCACCTGAGCTGCAGGACACCGAAGAGAATGGCACTTAGTTGACATTTTACTGCTTTCAAGAGGACTGTAATAGCTGTTATATTGATGTAATAGCAATTTTCAGCAGCTGCTCAGTTCTTTCCGCATCATCTGAGCTTTTTCTGTGTCTGTATGTGTCTGTGTTTGGTTTCACTCTCTTTGTGGGGACAGCAGACAACCCACAATAACAGGGAAATGTTCAGACATTCTGCAAGCCCAGCAGCAAGCAAAGAATTCATTTCAACTTTACAGGCAAAGAATAAACATTCCATTTTATTGTAAGTTAACAAACGTATTAGGTCCCACTTTATATTAAATGTCTCTAATAACAGTGGAGTTACATATGAACAACATATGCAACAACAATGTAACTAGTAATGAGTTAGTCATGTTACAGCTGGGTTACAGTAATTCCAGGTAATTACTCAAGTGTATGTTAATAATTGTAACAGCCTATTCTCTCTCATGTAATTACACAAGAGTAATACTATTAATACAAATATATTTGTAATCAGACTGGAACAGCAGTTGTGTTTCCTGAGTTTATTTATTTATTTATTTTTTGTTCACCAGTATGTAATAACTTACATTAAGACATTACTTACACTGGATCTGCCAGCTTTCCTAACATTTAGCCAGCATTGATGTTGCTAGTGCTGAGACACTGTAACCAGTTTCAGCTTTAAACCATTCTGTAATGTGACAGACCAGCAGACGCCCCTCATCTTAACATGTAGCTTTAATGATGTTAATTAAATGTGTTGCATTTCCCCCCAAAAGCATTGTCTCTATTACCACTCCTTTATTACATAGTAACTACATACCAACTACACAGGAGCTGTCCACTTATTTTAACGCATAACTTTAACACTAAACTACTAAAGTTCCTGTGTAGAAGATACACTTGGGTAATTAGGGATTACACAAATCAACACACACTAACACACCACCACCACCACATCAGTGTTACTGCAGTGCTGAGAACAGTCCACCACCCAAATAGTACCCGCTCTGTGAGGGTCCATGGGGGTCTGATACTAACAAAGTATCAGAGAAACAGATGGACTACAGTCTGTAGCTGTAGAACTACAAAGTGCACATATATAGTAAGTGGAGCTGATAAGATGGACAATGAGTGTAGAAACGAGGAGGTGGTCATAATGTTAGGCCTGACCGGTGTATGTGTAACTGTAAAGATGCAAAGGGCAGCAGACGTTTTAAAACAGCGCGAAAGAGAATGAACTAAAAAGACGTTACAAGGTTTTTAATGACAACACCAAATACTTCAATGAAAAAATAAAAAAGACTGTGAGAGAGAGAGAGAGAGAGAGAGAGAGACACTGAGTGTTACAGGGGGAGAAGGGATGCATTGAACAGATAATAAAAGCTCTGCGAGGCACTCTCAGTAAATTATACCGACATGCATCCATCACGGAATGACAGATTTACAGCTTGCTAAGCAATACAGAAGATGGTCTAGATAGAGACAGAGGGGGAGAGAGAGAGAGAGAGAGAGAGAGAGAAGGCACCTTCACAGAGGAGCAAAGAGCAGGTAGGAGTGTATCAGTGTATCAGTGCTTAATGTGTGCTTCCCACGGTGGAGCGTTATAATACTGCTGTAATGTTTGGAGCTCTACACTCTATCCAAACTGACTTCTGTGTGGACTTCTCACTGAAGAGCACTTTGGCTCGCGATGCCGTGCTACACTAGACTTAATAAGAGCTGAGCAGATGTATCTGCACCTGTTTCATGACTGTGGGCAGCAGAGCACAGCTGATGAACTGGTATCACCTTGTGTACAGAAGTTGACGGGCTCCAGAAGTTTGCACGGAGGCTTAATGAGCATGTCGCTATTGTGGTTTCTATTAAAAGTATAGTTACATAGACAAAACCAATAGTAGCATCAATCTCAAGGCCTTAAGGTCCACACTTCAGTTGCTCACCCATAACTACAGAATGTACGCATTAGTTTCATAATAGTTACTAAATGTATGCTAGTTCATAATTCAGAATCAGAATCAGAAGAGGTTTTATTGCCATTGTCAATGAACAGGATTCACAGACTAGGAATTTGCTTCGGCATGGAGGCTCTGTGATCCTGATTCATAGTATTCATAGTAGAATTCATAGTAGATCCTGAGTAATAATGATTAATATTATAAAACTGACAGTTCTGGTCCTAAAATCTGATTGGCTGAGCCATGTTTAAAGCCGTTGTAAAATCCATGATATACGCCCACCTATGGCCGCCTCACAGCTAGTGAATTATATACCAGTGCGCCAAAGCATGAAGAAACCCGTGGGCTGTTAATGAATAATCTTGGAATCTCATGCTGCTCGCATGGACCACCGAAGCATACTGATGAAGTAAGAGCCAGTTTTTGGTTTAAACTGAGGGGCTGACAACTTATGTTCTTAACTAGAACTAGGCTGGTCAGCTAGCTAACAGGCTAAAAGAGCCAACAGCCTAAACAACTTCATCATTAATATCTTAGACTTGAATTAAAGTACCTATGATATGATTACCTGTAAAACGGCAATATGAGAGTTAAAAAAATATCACTTGAATGTCAAGCTTCAGATGTTCATCTGTCAAACCCAGGCTGAATCCCTAAATGGCTCTGTACTCCCTAAATAGTGTGCTAGATATGGAAGTTTAGAAATTTTAGCCTCTGCAGCCAAACAGTGCATCCTTTATTTGAGTGTGGATGTGTCCCAATTGACTATCTCTTAGCTGTATTTTGCTCTGTTGGGCTGCAGGATCCAGTATTTAAATTCCTATGCAGTGCACTCTGTAGGGAGCAGGGAGCTGTTTGAGATTCAGCCCCAGTGCGAGTAGAGGGGCGCTGCTGGATCGGTACTGAACAAGACTTGTAGTGGTAATTTGGTGACTAAAAATGTATTTGCATTAAAGAGTGCTGTGTTATCATATGTTCATTGCTATATGACAAAAAGTTAAAAAAATTTATGAAATGACCACAACATACAGCATGG
>NC_051214.1:5370051-5377551 GCF_015220715.1 Pygocentrus nattereri
GTTGCAAATTAAACATATCAGCAAACCAGCTGGAGTGATTATGAATGCAAATAAGTCCAAGTCTCCAAATGATCAACGTTCGTCTTAAATCTTTCTCGTTCTCTGTTTTATTAGCTAGTAGGAAGACGAGATTGTTGTCTGCATTGCTATGGTGACCAGCAGTCTGCGCACCCACCTTCAGGGTTAAAGGTTGATGAATGAGCAGTTGTTCATTAATTCCAACATTTCAGACAATTTATTATTAAACCTGTGTTAAAATAATCAGTAGAACTTTATTTTATGACAAAGGAGGATTATTTTGTATTAACATCAAAATCTACTGCTAAAAGAGCTGCATTTTGCTGACCACTGACCTAAGAAATTCACTTGTTAGATTATAATCTTGAGCCCAACCCCAAGTTTAATGTTACATGAACAGTTGTAACGTACTTGAAAAATTGTCCCGACCCTGGCCTGAAACACGATATGATGTCAGGCTTTGTTTTGACTTGAAGTGTTAAATTTGAAATCTGAATTCATCCCAAATCTGCTCATGCAAGCTAAAATGAACACCGACGGATTTTCAAGAATGGCCTTTACAGAGCTTTGCTTTGCTACTAAGCGCTTGTAGATTGACAGAAAACGCGACGCTTGGATAAAGTAACATTTTACAAATCTGTATTTTCAGTATTTAATATCAGAATCAGAATCCTTTATTGATCCCAGAGGGAAATTGCAGTCGTTACAGTTTCAAACCATTTATGTAAAAGAATAAACACTTGAATAATTTAAAACAAATATAAAGAGAAATTTGCAATATGTACACCAGATTTAAGTTCTTATGAATACAGTCAAGTGGTGGTGACTGGGATAATAAATATTAAACATCTAGTATAAAGCAGTTCAAATGATTGTACCTCTAAGTTTTTGCACACAATTATTATTATTACACATATGAACAGAACAGTTAGGTATTGAGTATTGCACAGATGAACCACACTTGTGAATCACACACTGATCTATATCGGTATAATTTGTGAAATTGCTGATCACACTTGGTGGAGAACAGCATCCATGCCCCTCTGATCAACAGTCAAGCTCCTCATGCTACTGCTGCTACTTCAGAAATGCTTCACACACTTTCGATGAGCTCTGCTGTGACCTTCCACCAACCCAACTCTCTCTCATCCTCCATGGTATGACTGTACTGATGTACTGCTGAACTACCTTTCGGGTTTCATTCAGGAGCTTGTTCACCCCTCTTCAAACTCCAGAGCTACACCAACCACAGTTATTGGGCCAATTAAAATCGACTTATCTGATCAACTTTTAGAGGATTCAGGGCTGTGCCACATAAAATATTCCATTTTTAAGTTAATTTTGTGAACTGTACAGATGTGTTTCTCTGCAATTATTCAGATTGTTCTGATTGAGGTTCTGTTAGCACTCAATAGCATTATTAAAAGAGACAGAACCCAAGCATGAACCCACACCAGCAGGCTTTTGGTTGCTGTCACATACAGTCCAGCCCATAAATATTTGCATGTAGACAAAGTTATTGTCATTTTAGCTGTCTACACAGTGTACTAGAATTAAGTAAAAGAGATAGTTCTTTAGATGCTTTAATTTGAGAGTATCCACAGCCAAATTAGGGAAAGGATGTAGAAAATATAACCATTTGCATACGTAACGCCTCATTTTTTAAATTAACTGGACAATCGACTGAACCAAGTGGTGTGATGCAACCAAACATTAGGGAAAAAACAGTCTTGCCTGACATCAGTTGGCAAATGTATGAAATTTGCAATAAAGGGGTTGTATAAGTGTCCTGTAGCCTCATAAACACTAAGTATAGTCTTATGGAAATGTTCTGTATTCATACAGTATTCATATCTTACAGCGTATGCAATATAACTGATGCATTGTTCAGCTGTGGGCTTTATTAATGCACCTTTTCCATGATATGGTCGATATTTGCACAAAACTACTCGACTGCTTATTGTCACACAGCCTCCGAAACCCCTTGTATATTTGGACTCAATCTCCCAGAATCCTCTGGAAGATCACACGATCTTCCCATAGGCGATAAGACTGAGACAGACTCAATATCCCAGGATCCTCTTTCATTTTCCCGTCTCTGCCGTTTTTGCTCTGCTCTTTGGATTTGGTCGCTCTATCTCTGATTTTGGATTATGACCATTTGTCTGTACCTTCAACCACGCTACTGTTTCCCTTTTTGGATTGATGCATTGTCTAATCTTTGACTATCTATATTTCGTGTGCCTTCTGGATCTGAACTCTGTCTGTTTCTATCAGTAAAGCCCTTTCGGTGAGTTACATCTACGAGCATCTGACTGGGCTTGAAACCTTACACTTATTCGCTCCATCTGCCACCTGTAAGCTGATACAGAAAGACCAGTGAAATTGCTTTCAATGTACCATGTCTTTATTCACTGTGACTATATTTATTACTTCCAGACAATGAAAAGGATCTGCATGGTGATTTTGTTCTCTTTCTGGTGCTGCATAATGTGCTCAGGTCATTCAGTAAAACTTGATAAAGCTGAGAAATGAATGTTCTCTTATCTATTGTGGAGGGTGACACAAAAGAAAACAGCCAGCCATTTCAGTCTAATTAAATTCAATTCAGTTCAGCCGATCTGTTGAACCGACGTGACTCACTAATGGTGGCACAAATGGTCTCACCCCATTCTGTTGCATGGAGCTTCCAATAGAAAACTGGGCTGGAGGAAAACTCACTTAGTTCTACTCATTCAGGTACAGTAGGAAAGAACACTGCATGCCTATTGGGGGAACTGACCTATACACAGCACATTATATCCAACTGTACAGTCTGGACATTCACTTATTCAGAATATTGGCATTATTCTGAATGAATAAAAAGCTGTTTGGTCAAAACATTCATTGCATACTGTCAGGTTTATGAACAGTCTGTAGCTAATAGAGCCATGCTATGCATTTACTGACCAGCATTTGATTCTGGGTTTTTGTTTTTGTTGTTGTTTGTTTGTTTTGTAGGTTTATGTATCAAAAAAGATAAATCCAGCTTATCATGTCCATTTCACAGCATCTCTGTAGCCCCCCAGAAATAAATAGCATGCAACTTCTTTAAAGGCCAAAACAAAAAAAAACCCATTGCTTCGCTTGTTGTGAACATGCCTAGTCACTTTCTGCAGTGGTACCCCAAAAATCTCCAGAGTGAAAATTTCCCATTCAGAAACCCCCTTATGCTGGTGTATTTAACAAACCTTATTGTTGGAAAAGTTGGAACATTTTGAAAAATGCAACAAAAACAAGAACCTGTAATTTGTTGATTCTCTTGAACTGATGAAAGTACAACAAAATGATTCTTAATGCTTTGGCTGACTTGACTGCACCTGGTAAATATGAACCATTTTTGAATTTGATGCCTGCAACACACCCAAAGAAAGTTGGGGTGGGACAAAATAAGAGTGCAATGGTTGTAGAATATTCAACTTGCACTGTTTCGAAACATTTCACAGGGAAGGGCATCATGATAGGGTGTAAAAGGAGCATCCATCAAAGGCTCAGCCTTTGCAGTCAAAGATGGGTCATGCCAAACTTTGTGAGAGAACTGTCAAATAGTTCAAAAAGAACATTTCTCAATGCTTGGCTGCAAATAATTTAGGTCTTTCACCATCTAGACTGTATAAAGATTCAGGGAATCAGAGAAATCGCTGTAAAGCCTGTGAAGTCTGTGTAGGGCAAGGCCAGAAACCACTGCTGAATGTACACGACCTTGAAGCCCATTGATGGAATTTCATGAGGAGCCATCATGCTGCTAAACATAGGCACATGGGCTCTGGAGAAAACCACTGTCACTTAACAAAGTCAAGTGTCAAGAACAGCAACTTGCAACTCTATTACACAAAAAGAAAGACTTACAGCGATTCTATGCAGAAACGCTGCTGAAAACAGGGTGTGATGGGCCTGAGGGAACTCCAGATCTGCCTCCTATTGAAAATGTATCATCATGAAGGGGAAAATCAGACAAGAGCCAGGGAATGTTGAGTGACTGAAGTCTTGTATCAAGCAGGAAAGGGGCAAAAAGTCCACTTGCAAAATTGCAACACTCGGTATCTTCAGGTTACACATTAGAAAATGGGATTAATAGAAAAGGTAAATGTGCTTCTGTTCCAACTTTCTTTGAGTGTGAAGAAGGTTCCAGTGATTGAGACATTTGTGCAATGCATGATGGGCATTGTAGTGAAACAGTCATGGATGAAAATACAAAAAGCATACAAAATCGTGAATATTGAAATAACATAACATGACCAATAACATTAATTTAACAACACCAGTTTTAGGCTGAAATGGCACTTTAAGAATGACATATGTAAATGACCTCTATTCTGACTGGCTGCCCCATGATGCAGTCTAGACTGAACCACTCCTTATAACAGCATAGCATAAAAAGGCGGAGCTAAACAGATGTATGTAAATGTTTTGTTTCATAAGCAATGATGTCACAATGGGCCTTTGCACTTACTTTCCATATTTAGACTGTGTGGACTGAACGGTGTGCTTTAAAATTTTAATAATGTTTACATAGCACATCAAATTCATTCCTATGTCAGAAAAGTGAGCCAATGCTTCTACAAGCTTCTTATTGATTGATGTTCCTCCTGTGCTTGCAGTGCATCAATACAGAAGTCTTTTCTCCCCTGCACAGCCTTGATCCCGTCTCTCTGTAGTTATGCAAGCATCAAGCTGCAGCTAGCTGGAGGTTTTTCAGGCAGATTCCTCATCCCAGATGCCTGGTTCAGTTCACTCTGGTGCGAGAGTCAGCCCGGCACTGAGAGTGCTCCTGATTGTAAATATTGGATATGAAGGGAGGAACCGCAGGAGAAAACAGGCCCGGACGTTCCTTCCATATTTCATATGGATTTCAGGAACGCGATGAGAATACGTTATCGTGTTTGGTATGAGAGGCCGTGGAGTCCCCATGTGAATGCCTTGCTGGAGCCAATAATAGCAGCCTAAACTGAAACAAACTCCTGAAAACAAGAGAGCTAAAGCTTCGATACCAATTCCAGCAGAGCAGATAATCTCTGAAACATGCCTCAGTGTACATTCCTGGATCTTCTCGAACAAGACAAATGCATTTGATGGCCTGTACTCTTAAAAAGAAACGGTTTGCAGCTTGGATATACAGCTCTATTGGAAAAATTTCAATAAGTTGATGTCGCATTGTGCGAGGTTCTTTGAAAAGGTTATTCACATGCGAACACCTCATTTATAAAAATGGTGAAAAATCGTGAAAACAATGACTGCTTTTCTATTCACTATTGAGCCGGGCCGTAATGAGCGCTTCCGTGCCGGTCCAGACTTGTGAAACGCCCAGGAAAACTACGCAAACAAGTGGCTAACCACTAACAGGCTAATAGCCGTGCACACAACACCCACTACAAAACACATCTGGCACGTCAAAAGCACCACAAGACGGTTTTATTTATTTATTTATTTTTATCTTTCTGTCACTAAAACACCAGCCATTCAGATTTGTGCTCTCAGATACGAGTCTTTTTACAGCTTAAAGCACTACAGAACAGAATTTCAGCTTTCTGTCATTCCACCGTCAATCATTCGCCATCGTAAGTTCATCATCTATACCTGTGAAAACAGAGCACCAGTCAATGGAATTGAATCTGATCTGGGGTGTTTGGATCTCTTCGGCTATGGTAAGTTAACCAGGAGAGAGGAGCTGGCTAGCATTAGCTTAACTATAGGCTCCTGATCCAGACACTCAAGAAGAGGTTTAATTTCAGCTTTCTGCTCCTCTAATATCAGCCACTCAACTTCACTTCCATCTAAATTTCTATCAGTTAAGTTTTTCTTAGTTGGAAATGAACCTGTTCTGTAGTGAGCTGTAACGTTTGACCAGATGCTCGCAGTGATAAAACAGAGAAGAAGCTTTACTTATGGATTCAGGCAGATGTCATCAATACACAGGCATGGGTCAGGTCCAAAAGTGAGCCACAAAACATAGAAGGCAATCATACCAAGCAGGGAAAAGCAGAGCAGAGTCCAAAACACAGGCAAAAAGTCAAAAACCAAAATATCCAGAAAACACTCAGAAACACTGGAGAACGACCAGAATAAACGCTGGAGAATAAACCAGAATAAACGCTGGAGAACAAACCAGAATAAAATGCTGGAGAATGAACCAGAATAAAACGCTGGAGAACGAACCAGAATAAAACGCTGGAGAACAAACCAGAGTAAACACTGGAGGACAAATCAGAATAAACGCTGGAGAACGAACCAGAATAAACGCTGGAGAACGAACCAGAATAAACGCTGGAGAACGAACCAGAATAAACGCTGGAGAACGAACCAGAATAAACGCTGGAGAACGAACCAGAGTAAACACTCAGTAGATTCACTAGGAATGCAATACCTCACAAAGTAACCTGGCTAAAGCCTGGGTTTATATTCTAATCTACACTAGTCATATGACACAACCACACAGGTGAACATCATCAGTACTCTGGAGAACTTGAGCGGTGATTGGCTGCTGATGATCTTCCTGGAGTCAGGTGACGAGGCTCTGGGAAGTGTAGTTCCTAGGCTGACTGGCCAAATTCGTGACATGAGCAGAGCTGGCAGCATGATAACTAAGCTAATCCTAATCACTTATCCTCTCCTGGTTATCAGGAGGGAGTAAGTGGTTATCAGTTCAATCTAACACCAACTCCCAATTGCAATAATTGGAAATTGGTGTTAGATTACAGCTTTTATTTTTATAGAATGGTGGGTTTAAAATCATGCATTGCTTTCATTTATTTGGCCTCCGCGTGAGTGAACTGAACAATTTGAAATAGCAGGATGTGGTTTCACAAAAGCAACATAAAACGCAGAACCAATCAGCGAATAGCTACGTTGGGATGTTATCCCACCAACCAGTTCTTTGGCCCAGAGTGTGGTTAGTTAACTGGGCAGAGAAAAACGAGTTGAGCCCGTTTTTAAGGCACTTACTGTCAAACAGTGTCCGTGTGGAAATGCCACTGAAACGATTACCCTCCATGCTCAGAACTGTTCGGCCCTCCAATGGAAAAGAAGCCAATGGTCCTCAAAGTGGTCTTCAGGGCTCAAGTCCACAGTTTTGCATGGAATAGAGAAACAATATGGACCATTGGGAGAGCCATGGGGATTGGTTTGAGAATTGCATTGAAGAACCATCCACTAAAAGGTTCTTTAAATAGCCAAAAGAGGTTCTTCACTGCTCCATTGAAGCCCTTATTGGCATCTTTAGTATTAATTAGCGCAAGGGCAAAATATAGTACAGAGGGGGTGCAGCTGCATGTATCCACTCAGTGGCTAGATTATGTGATATTTTTATCACATTACATGACAGGTGTTTATTGTAGTGCTCCAGAACCATGTTATTAGCTACAACCATATATTAAAATTACACTATTAACCAAACTGTTAATACTGAATCCCACCAGCCTGCCAAAAATAGAGGTCAAATTATGG
>NC_051214.1:5382551-5412551 GCF_015220715.1 Pygocentrus nattereri
AAAAGATGGTACTTCAGTTTCAACTGAGTTTTTACTGCCCTATACTCTTAAAAAAGATGGTACTTCAGTTTCAACTGAGTTTTTACTGCCCTATACTCTTAAAAAAGATGGTACTTCAGTTTTAACTGATGTTTTATTGCTCTACACTCTTAAAAAAGATGGTCCTTCAGTTTTAATTGAGTTTTTATTGCGCTGTACTGCCAAAAAAGATGGTTCTTCAGTTTTAACTGAGGTTTTACTGCCCTATTCTCTTAAAAAAGATGGTACTTCAGTTTAACTGATGTTTTACTGCTCTACACTCTTTAAAAAGATGGTCCTTCAGTTTTAATTGAGTTTTTATTGCCCTGTAATGCCAAAAAAGATGGTTCTTCAGTTTTAACTGATGTTTTACTGCCCTGCTCTCTCAAAAAATATGGTTCTTCAGTTTCAACTGAGGTTTTACTGCTCTACACTCTTAAAAAAGATGGTACTTCACTTTTAACCGATGTTTTACTGCTCTACACTCTTAAAAAAGATGGTACTTCACTTTTAACTGATGTTTAACTGCTCTACACTCTTAAAAAAGATGGTCCTTCAGTTTTAATTGAGTTTTTACTGCCCTATACTCTTAAAAAAGATGGCTCTTCAGCTTTAACTGGGTTTTTACTGCCTTACACTCTCAAAAAAGACCGCTCCTCCGTTTTAACTGAGGTTTTACTGCCCTACACTATAAAAAAAAATGGTTCTTCAAGATGGTTTGACAAGAATGTTTGTCGACTGGGATTTTTGCCACTGCTGGTAGACCAGTATGACCGTACACTTCTATACACCTGCAAATTCAGCTACTTCCTTCACACTGTGGCCTTCAGCACACCCAAATGCAATAATTTTCTGCCAATTATCAACATCTGCCTTGTTATTTTCCACACATCGAACAAGACATTCACTACACCATACCACCTTTTCTTAATCTATGAATCCCATCGCACACTACACAGGTATTTGTTGCCAGTGCTGCATTGAAACAGCATCTACCAATAATTTAGTAATGTTTCTTTATATATATATAATACTGAAAAATGCCCCGTCCCTGGGCTGTCCCCTGGAGAGTCCAGCAGGAGTCGGCCTGAAACCGCTGTGGTTTGACTGACCTCAAGTGCCTTGAAAGTGAGTGCTGTACTAATACAGTTTTATACCCATCTGTGTCAAAACACATTACTGCAGAAGTCACTGTGGTATAGATCTATTCATTTAGGGAGGAAGAAAGGGGAGAGAGAGAATGGGAGAGAGAGAGAGAGAGAGAGAGAGAGAGAGAGAGCATGTGAGTGTAAGTACGTGACAGAGATAGGCTGGGAAAGACAGGCAGAGGAAATAAGAGACAGTGAGAATGGAGCATAGAAAAAGAGCAGCTAATAGAGGAGAGATGAAAATAAAGCAAATGGGCGGCAGAGAGAGGAGAATATAGATGTTCATGTGTGATATACCAGGGTTAATAGCTCAGGAGAAGCCACTGCGGAGAAAGCTGAATAGAGGCGCTAAATAAGGCCTGACTTTTAAAAAGCCTGTGTGATTCTCCACAGCAGCCAGATCACCACTGCCCAGTGCCATTAAAAGCACATGGGCAGCACAGTGAATGTCCAAAGCCACCAGTCTGCAGTGTCCAGTTTTGTAATGACAAATGTGGTCGAGTCCATTTGCTTAATTGCTTGTTTGCACATTTGATCAATATGTGTAAACAAGTAATTAACCAAATGGACTCAATCACATTTGTCAATACTGAACCAGACATTAGAGGCTAGTTGTATTAAGAGTAGAGGTCAGCTAACTGACCTGGGACCAGGCAAAATATAAAGATTTGGGCTGGTCTTTCACAAACAACATTGGGCTCAGTTGGGTTTGAGTTTGTTTGGTAGGCTTGTTTGTTAGACATCTCATAGAAGAACCCTTTCAGGTGCTATATAGAACCCTTTTTTAAAAAATCTATATAGAACCATCTATAGCTCATCCATGCATATTTTCCATTAAGCTAAAGAACCCAATCATAATGCAATTAATCTTTTAAACAGGCAATGGCTTCTTTGAGTGTTCATGGTTCTAAAGAACCATGTTCACTATTAAAGAATCCTTGAAGAACCTTCTTTTGAACAGTGTATATTAACATTGTGATTTTGGCTTTGCTGTTTGACATGGTGACCGATCTGCAAATAGTTTTAACTGAGTTTTTACTGCCCTACACTCTCCAAAAAGATGGTTCTTCAGTTTTAACTGAGGTACTACTGCCTTATGCTTTCAAAAAAGATGGTTCTTCACTTTTTGTTGAGTTTTTACTGCCCTACACTCTCCAAAAAGATGGTTCTTCAGTTTTAACTGAGGTTCTACTGCCTTACGCTCTCAAAAAAGTTGGTTCTTCAGTTTGAACTGAGGTTTTACTGCCCTACACTCTCAAAAAAGATGGTTCTTCAGTTTCAACTGAGGTTTTACTGCCCTACACTCTCAAAAAAGATGGTTCTTCAGTTTGAACTGAGGTTTTACTGCCCTACACTATCAAAAATATGGTGCTTCAGTTTTTGGTGAGTTTTTATGGCCCTACACTCTCAAAAAGATAGATCTTCAGTTTTTCCAACAGCAGTGTTTTGCAATTGTAATTGTAATTGACTAAAAATACTGCAAAAAATTACCCCAAAATTCTTAAGTATTTCCAAAGTATCCAAATAAAGTGTTACCAAATAAACACATCATGACATCACAACAGAACAGACCATCCACTGCGGAAGCTTTTCTGACATCATTAGCATATTAAAAGTATTCTAATCACAGAAACAATGGGAAGCATTTAGCAGGAGGCTGCGAGTCCTGGCCTCATTACCAGAGCAGGGGGTTAAAGAGGTGGCAGCAAAGAGAGATTCAGAAGGAAGATTCAGAGGGAAGGGAGATGATTTCCCTGGGGAATTAAACAGCTTTGTGATCCCTCATGCATCTTTCGCTGTCACGTGGCTCTGCTTCTCTGTGAAGAACACCAGATGGAGGTGATGACCGAGGCCTTTTTCTCAGTGTTGCTTGAGATTTCCTGATCTTAAGGACACTTGGGAAAACACTTCACTCCATGCAATTAGCATTTCTCTTTAGCCCTCACTCCACCAAACAGCTCGCCTGCCCTTTACTTCCCCCTCCATCAGCCAGAGCACTGCCCTGCCTCTCCGCCAGTCAGCCTAATTGCAATCACACAGCTAAGATCTGAGTGAATGAGTGAAATTAATGGAAAGACGCGAGGAATCGCGTCATCGGAGCGTAAAGCTGTGGAGGAGATGTGGCAGATGGAGGGGACCCGTCAGGCCGGGGTGGTGATGGAAGTTTCTGGAAGGATAAGACACAGCAGCTCACAGCACAGCTGCTTCTGACACATGCAAATAAGTCTCTCCCACTCGCCCCCTCGCCCCCTTGCCCACTCGCCCACTCGCCCACTCTGGCTACCTGCCTGTCTCCTCTTTAGAGCCGGCACAGCATTTTTACACGCGAGGCAGGTGACAAGTGAGTCAAGGCATCATTTGAAAGAGTGTTGTCATTGAAGTGAATGCTCTTTCTCTCTCTCTCTAGCCTCTCTTTCTCTCTTTGTCTCTCTCACTCTCTCCTTCACTTTCTTTTTCTCTTCTTCTTCTCACTCTTTTCTCTCTCCATCCCTTTCTCTTTTCGGTTGTTTTTCTCTCTTAGCTTATTTCTGTCCTTACCTCTTTTGCTTCCTTTTCTCTTTTTTTCTCTCTTTTCTCTCCCTTAGTTTCTCTTCGTTTTTGTCTCTTTTTTGTGCTTTCTTTTTTCTCTTCTTTTTTCTCACTCTCCTTCTCTCATTGTCACCCCACCAATTTCTCTCTCTCTCCTGTCTGTTTCGGTCTTTTCTCTCTCACTCTCATCTCTTTTACTTCTCTTTCTCACTGTGTCTCTCTCACTCTCTCCTTCTCTTTCTTTTTTCTCTGTTTTCTCTCTCTCTCACTCACTCTCTCTCTTTTCTCTCCCTCTATTTTGCTTTTTCTCTTTCTCTTTTGTCTTTTTCTCTCTATTTTCTCTCTTAGTTTATCTTTGTTTTTGTCTCATTCTCTCTCTCTCTCTCTCTCTCTCTCTCTCGTCTCTTTTACCTCTCATTCTCACTTTGTCTCTCTCTCTATCCTTCTCTTTCCTTTTTGTCTGTTTTCTCTCTTTCTTCTCACTCCCTCTCTTTTGCTTTATCTCTTTCTCTTTTGTCTTTTTCTATCTTCTGTTTTCTCTCGTCTCTTTTACCTCTCTTTCTCTTTGTCTCTTTCACTCACTCCTTCTCTTTCTTTTTCTCTGTTATTTCTCACTGTCTTTTCTCTCTCCCTCTCTTTCTCTTTTCTCTTGTTTCTCTCTCTTCTTCTCAGTCTTACTTGCTCTTTGTTTCTATCTTCTTTATTTCTCCCTCACCTTTCTTCTCTCTCTTCTCACAGCACAACCATTACAACAGAACTACATTGAGCCTGAAGACCCCTCTCCCTCCACCACTTAGCGTGATACTAGTCAATGTGAGTGTGTGTCAGCTGAACTGTCAGCACTCTCCCTCCAGAGTGTCGATAGCCCCCCCTCCACCCCCAAGTGGCAGTTTGATAAGATGTGGTGGCACTTTGCATGTCTCAGCACATGCTAGCCTTCACCCTCCCAGCATGGTAGCATCATGGGATGGGAGATTTGTGAATCAAATAGAGGAAAAAAATAAATAAGCATTAAAAAAATTAATAAATAACATTAAAATAAAATCGATGTGTTCAAAGCAATAAACAGAACTCTAGATGACTCTAAAATGACTGAAAAAGCTGCAGGATATATAAACATCTACAATAAAGCTATAAAATGAACATCCAGGATGAGATTAAAATGAAATTAATATCCAAAGCAAAGTTTTATTATATCATTGAAGTTCTACTGAAATACTATCCACAGTGAAACCATAATAAATATATAAAATTAGGTTCTAATAAACTAAATACCCAAACAAAAAAGTTCAAATCTAGACTCTAGGGGTAGAAAAATGAGTATGGAAAATGAAGTTCAAATAAAATGAATATCCAGAGTAAAGTTCTAAAAGAATTACAATAAAAATGCCCTACACTCTCAAAGAAGATGGTTCTTCAGTTTATGGTGAGGTTTTACTGCCCTACACTCTCAAAGAAGATGGTTCTTCAGTTTTAACTGAGGTTTTACTGCCCTATACTCTTAAAAAAGATGGTTCTTCAGTTTTAACTGAGGTTTTACTGCCCTACACTCTCAAAAAAGATGGTTCTTCAGTTTATGGTGAGTTTTAACTGCCTTATACTCTCAAAGAAGATGGTTCTTCAGTTTATGGTGAGTTTTAACTGCCTTACACTCTCAAAGAAGATGGTTCTTCAGTTTTAACTGAGGTTTTACTGCCCTACACTGTCAAAAAAGATGGTTCTTCAGTTTTAACTGAGGTTTTACTGCCCTACACTCTCAAAAAAGATGGTTCTTCAGTTTTAACTGAGGTTTTACTGCCCTACACTGTCAAAAAAGATGTTTCTTCAGTTTTAACTGAGGTTTTACTGCCCTACACTCTTAAAAAAGATGGTTCTTCAGTTTTAACTGAGGTTTTACTGCCTTATGCTCTCTAAAAGATGGTTCTTCAGTTTTACCTGAGGTTGTACTGCCCTACACTCTCAAAAAAGATGGTTCTTCAGTTTATGGTGAGTTATTACTGCAATACACTATCAAAAAAGACGGTTAACTAAATACCCAAACAAAAAAATTTAAATCTAGACTCTAGGGGTAGAAAAATAAGTTCAAATAAAATTAATATCCAGAGTAAAGTTCTAAAAGAATTTTTTAAAAAAATTAAAGTAAATTTAAAACTAAATTGAAATCTGTGAACAATTAAAATGGAAAATGAAACTGTAATATGATTAATATACAGAATGAAGGTCTAATAAATTTAATTTCCATAGTGCCTCATATTTTTAAAAAAATGAGCAAATGAGATTTAAGGCAAACACAGATGACTATAAATAGGTCATTACAGTCTATTATTTACCATTTAATAAAGTTTAAAAACTTCTTGTTATAAAAGTACTTCAAAAAGCAAATAATATTAAGAATATTATAGTAATATATAACAATACATTTGCACTTTGTTTATAGAATTGAAAAATACAGTCTAGTTTGACAGCATGTTTAATAATAAAAATATTAATATGACAAGTTAATCCATACATTTAACCTCTTATGCTCCAGAGTGTATTTTGGTTTGTCCATCTAAATTTACATGATCAGATCGTAAGACACATTATTCAGTAACTGCATGAATTAAATGTACATTTTTATTTGATTTATTTTTGTAAAAGCCCCTCAAATCAACAGGACATGTGTTTTATGATCACGCATATTGCTCTATGCTTACAATTTACTGCTGAAAGCCAAAAATCTCAGACGCTCTTTGTGTTATTTTATAAAAGTGATGTTTCCAGAGCAGATCACTGAAGAGACGCCGTCTGTTTATAGTTTAGAGCCCAGATTTGGGGAAAAACGGGTCGACTTTCAGTAGAAAAACAAACTGAGTTGAGCTTGTTTTATTATAAGCGTTTAATATGGCATCACCGTCTATTAGACTGGAGAGAAGAGCTACAGCCTCATATGACGCCCAGCTTCTGAATGGAGCTCATGGAATGTGAAGGTTATGAAGAACATGACCCAGTAACCCAAGAGATGATGGCTGAGTGTTTAGTGCCTAAAGCAGTGATGATGAAGGGGTGTGTGTGTGTATGTGTGTGTATGTATATGCGTGTGTGTGTATATGTGTGTGTGAGTGTGTCTGTATATGTGTGTGTGTGTGTGTGTGTGTCTCTGTGTGTGTATGTGTCTGTATTTGTGTGTGTATGGGGGTGTGTGTGTATGTGTGTGCGTGTGTGTCTGTGTGAGTGTGTGTCTGTATTTGTGTGTGTCTGTGTGAGTGTGTGTCTGTATTTGTGTGTGTGTGTGTGTGTGTGTTGTATATTACCTATAGTAGTGATAACAGTCCCAGCAAAGAAGAAGGAGCTGCTCAGGTCCCATAAGCTCGTCTGATTGGATGAATTCCCTGAAGGGTTCACTCCGGCTCGGATGGCCAGCGTTACTTGCTGCGGTCAGAGAACAGAAGATCAATCAGACGCTCAGTTCCTTACGCTCGATTTGAAGGATCTGTACTTTCCTCAACACTGAACTATTTCCATCTCCTGCTCTTATTCATTTTTACTTGAAGGCTTTCCCAATTACTCAGCTGATCTCATTCCTGTGGAAATCACTGATGAACACAGGGCAGCGTTCATGACGATAATGCATGTTGTGGAAAGGCCTGTCACACTAAAGTTTGTCATGGATCAACAACTTTGCAGGCTTTTATGATTAATATTCGCTGTGTCATAAGACAGTTAGTTAGCTATTTCCTTAGTTGTTTACCTGAGGTAAGCTTACCTAGCTAAACAGCTCATTTAGCTTCCAAAAGACTATGTAGGTAGCTTTAGCAACACAATTCTGGCAAAGATCAAGGCTCTGATCTTTTATTCAGAAAGACACTGGAGAGATATCGGATGAGCTAGCGCAAGTTTGATAGAGGAAAAATGGCCTACAGACTAGCTGGCTCATGTTAGCAAGGCATCTTATTGCAAGTGCTAGCTACGTAGCTAGTTCTTGATGTCATTAAGCATGGTTTAAATCATTTTCGATGCAAGTCCTCACACAATGTAGGCCTAAAGTGCTAAAAATCCAGAGAAACACTTCACAAGAGTGAACGAGTTCTACTAAAAACTACAGACTAGCCAGCTAACGTCAGCAAGGCACCTTATTGCCAGGGCTAGCTACGTAGCTAAGTTCTTCAAGTCATGAAGCTCAAATAATTTTTATACAAGTCAGAATTTAGAACCATTTTGCCAGCTGTGTTTGCACGCAGAGGTGTTAGACCTCTGCATTTAACCCATCCATGCAGTGCACGCTAGTGAACACACACACACTAGCGGGCAGTGAGCACACTTGCCCAGAGCAGTGGGCAGCCCTATCCACAGCGCCCAGGGAGCTATTGGGGGTTAGGTGTCTTGCTCAAGGGCACTTCAGTCACGGACTGTCAGTCAAGGGGATCGAACCAGTGACCTTCCAGCCACGGGGCTGGTTCCCTCACCTCCACTCCATGACTGCCCCCTCACATAACATAAGCCTAAAATGATAAAACTACAGTGAAAAATCACAGCAGGAGTTTTAGTGGCTGGTTAACAATAACCAGGAGCTACATTGCTCTAATGCATGTTATTTAGATGTTATGGTTAAATCCACATGTAATAGTAAAAGTACTTCAAGAGATTGTGAAGACGTTGCTAGATCCCATTCTGGCGGTTCCGGATGTCAGGAAGCATGAGAAATGCCGGATGGCTAACGCTACCATTTTAGTTGCAATTTTCATGTACAGTTAATCACAACAGCAAATCACCATAATGCTTTTGAACATTTTGCTTAAACTGCATTTGATTTTCAAAATAAAAGTCTCATGGCGAATGTTAGCTTCACCTAGTAGGTGAAACTTTTGGCAGCCCTTCTAGATGTCAGAAAATTCATTAAAAATGCTCAATAAATGTTAAAAAAAATTCCAAATACACCCATTCGTCCATCTGACGTCATTGAGTTTGTCTGTTTTTTGAGCTTGTTGTAGTGCGTTGAGGCCAAAAGAACACGATGTGAGTTGATTTGAGCTGTTTTTAACACATCAGTACAATCAGACCCTATTATCACTCTATTATGAACGTAATCAACGGTGACACGCCGCTTCATTCTGTGACTAATTAACGAAACATTGACTTGATTATTTATTTATTAACTGCTGTTGTTATGTTTAATCCCGGTCAATTCGTCCACGTTCACAGCCGGTAGTCACACGGCTGAACCTGTTCGGTTCATTTATCACTATTGAAATTACCACATTATCAAAATATTAAGGGGGAAATGAAGGTCAGGACACTTTTATGATGCTGATAATAGACCCTCACCATGCTTCTTCACACATGAGCTAATCAAACACCTCTCTAACAGACGGGTCAAAGAGCAGCTATTACATCCTGTTTGTCAGCCCACCTAGTCGTAACCATGGAGACGCTGGTCTCATCCACAGGAAGTTAACGAGGTCAAACGGGGAGCCATCTGACCAATTTTCACACAACGCCCGTCCATCGCAACTTATTAGCCGCAGCAAGCGCGCAGAGAGTTCTCTGAGAGCGTGCATTAAGCTCCCGAAGACCACCAGCGTGCGGCTGCATAAAGCCTTGTGCAAAAGCCACAACAGCCCTGGTCAAATGACAGTGATAATAAGTTAACACACCCTCTATAGAGGACACAACGTGCGATTTGACCTGGGCACCCAAACTTTTGCATATGCCTGAAACTCTCTGCCAAGAATGCAACCCTCCACCCAGCATGCAAGCCATGTCCGTATCTCAGAACTATCATGAGATGATCCTGTGAGGGAGCTTTTAGAGGTGGACGTCTGGTTCCTATAGCCACCATTGTGGACAATTCTGAGCATTTCACACCAAACCACCCTGAAAGACTTTATATACTCATTAATATGTAATTATGCAGAAATATTTTTTAAAATTAAAATGCGGAATTTACCTTCAAATAATGAAATTATTTCACAGACACGGATACAGTAGCAGTCAAAAGTTTGGACACACCTCATCAACTAAGGCCTTTTGATCTAAAAGTTTGTACCTAATTTTTTTTTTTTCAACAAGTCATTTTGACTTGCAATGCAAATTCAAAAAAAAAACTGACCCAAACCAAAAGAACCTATCGTTCCAGTTTGGTGCTAGTATGGTTCTAGCTCATTTCCTCCCTGCTTGAGACACAGCTGGAGCCATCATAATAACTGCGATTAGCGATTTAATTTTGGTAGTTGACACTGTAAAGCACCTAATTTGGGGGATTTTCTCTGTCAACTGGCTGATTATACCACAATAATTATGAAGAAGCTGTTGACACATCAACACACCATTCTAGTTTAAATTCCACTCATCGTATTTGTGATGTAGCAGTGCTTGATGACTATCTACATTTGGAAGAGTAAAGAATTTGTTAAATTGTTGTTTCATAAACCTGCTCTGACCAAGCTTTTGACTGATACTGAAGTCTAGTTGCTGGTTTGCACACGACCAATAAAATATGTTGGCTTTAATGGTGGATGTATGTGACAATAATCCATTTTCAACTACACTCTTAGCCATAAGGGTTCTGTATAGTACCAAAAAAAGTGTGTTTATTTTTGGCTTGTAACAATAGTGGAACCTTTTTTGGTGCTACATAGACCGCTTTTCAAAAGGTACAGCACATTCTCCATTTAAGTGTTCATGGTTTTACATAGAACCACTTTCTTTACTTAAGGATCCTTGAAGAACCATCTTTTAAAGACTGTATTTAATTGGCTTGCAACTTAATAACCATTCAAATAGTGACCATTCACAGTGATACTTTGAGGAAAAATGTATACTGGACAAAACATCCAGGGTTTGAAATGTGTTTAACCACACAGGGTTGATTTTCAAACAAACGTATGGATTTTTTTCCCCATAGAACAAAACAGGTGAGACTTGTGGTTAATCTAAATTAGGCTAGTTGCATATTGAATAGAAGATATATAGATAAGATGTGGAGAGCATCCACCCTGAATCCACTGATTGTCTGGGAACACAGTTTGTTGTGAAATGCACAAATGCAAGTTAAAGCTGTATCAGGCAAAGAAGCCATATGTCAAAAGAATCCAGAAACGCTGCCGTCTTCTCTGGGCCAAAGATCATTAAAAACTGAGGCAAAAGGTAAAACTGTTCTATGGTATACAACACTGAGAACAGGACTGTACTGCTCTGAGAACAGGACTGTACTGCTCTGAGAACAGGACTGTACTGCTCTGAGAACAGGACTGTACTGCTCTGAGAACAGGAATGTACTGCTCTGAGAACAGGAATGTACTGCTCTGAGAACAGGAATGTACTGCTCTGAGAACAGGACTGTACTGCTCTTAGAACAGGAATGTACTGCTCTGAGAACAGGACTGTACCGCTCTGAGAACCGGAATGTACCGCTCTGAGAACAGGACTGTACCGCTCTGAGAACAGGACTGTACCGCTCTGAGAACAGGACTGTACTGCTCTGAGAACAGGAATGTACTGCTCTGAGAACAGGACTGTACCGCTCTGAGAACAGGACTGTACCGCTCTGAGAACAGGACTGTACTGCTCTGAGAACAGGACTGTACCGCTCTGAGAACAGGACTGTACCGCTCTGAGAACAGGAATGTACTGCTCTGAGAACAGGACTGTACCGCTCTGAGAACAGGACTGTACCACTCTGAGAACAGGACTGTACTGCTCTGAGAACAGGACTGTAGCAAGACAGTGGACATGAGCTCAAGACAGAAAGAACAGAGGACAACGCTGACCATAAAAGCAGGAAACTGCAGTGACATGAGCTACCATTATGAAGACAATATACTGAGGGGCATATAATCCCTCACAATCACAGAGAGAGAGAGAGAGAGAGAGAGAGAGAGAGAGGCCTGGTGGCTGTCCATGGTGCTTAACTGCACCTTCGGCTCTTCTATAATGACCCTCTGGACATTATGAGGCTGAGTGAGGGTGTGAGTTATAATGAGAGGAGCCAAGGCAACACAAAGTCATTAAAGTATTCATATATATTATCAAAAGACCTTAAAGACCTTAAAACCTTTAAAGACCTTAAAGCACCACAGTAACGGGGCACAGAAGCCTAGTAACCCTTCAACCTACAAGACTTTTACAGTAAAATCCGCTGGAAAGAGAACAACATCTCAATATATACATCCAGTCTGTGAGTACTCTATTCGGTTTATATGGACTGTGCGACATCCTGCAGCCGAGCAGGAAACATAACAGGACCAACAAATCCTCCTGGCTCTGTATGTTTCATTTTGTAAAAAAAAATAACTTCTAACCTGTTTATTTTTGGTTACCAACCTTTACATATCTCATTTCCAGTTAAAACAGCTATTATAAGATATTTATGAAGAGGTTAGATATAAGATCATCCATGTGGATAAGGAAGGAGAAAGTCACAGGGAAAAAACAGGAGTTTCAAAAAATTATTAAAAGCTACAGAGAAAGTTGGACTCCTAACAACCACCTGGAAGACGTGGTAGACACCAAAACTGCCCCCATCAGATAAGCAGCGCTTAAAGCTTTCGTCTCTGAGAGAGAGGAGAACATCAAGCCGTTTCAGATCTGAAAACATCCACAGGTGATTCTGTCTATCCTTCTTCTGTGAGAAGACCAGCGCTATGGATCTGAAAGGACCCATTTTCTCACTGAGAAAAGGAGACGGACACATCAAACAAAGAAGCTGAACGATGGACTGACCACCCCAGAGTCCAGATCTCATCAGTGAATGGGTTTGATTACTTCAGAAAATCATCAACCAGCTTCTAAGACTGAACTTTGGAGGCGTGTCTGCAGATTCTTTGAGGAGCTGAAATAAATCAAGGGTGGTCTTTGACTCTCAATGTACAAAAGCAAGCCTGCATGTCTGAGTGAGGGGTATTATGTACCTGACCCTACTTAACATAAGCCTGTTTGTAGTGTTAATGCATTCTGTAATGGATCCATTTGATCCTTTGACTCAGCACCTGGGTAGCGAGACCACAAAACAAATCTGCTTTGCGAAACTGTGTTATTGTGAACATATGACTCAACCAATAGCCGGTGGCTGTGAGAGCTCTCAGCTGACCTATTACATGCAGAATCAGAGAGACGTAAGTGCATAACCCCCCCCCCCCCCTCCATCCCCCCATCCCCCCCAACCCCCCCAACCATGCCTGTCAGGCCTAACAGCTGTTAGTGACTCTGATAGCATGTGAAGTAAGGGAGGGCAAGGTTGAGAATGGTCAAGGAAAGAAAGAAGGAAAGAAATAAAAGAGAGAATAGTAGACCAGAGGTGATGGCAGCCGGTCAGCTTTAAAGCAGGACACCCTGCACTGGCGCTCTGTGACTGCTGGATGCCTTAATTGCTACCACACTGAGCTGCAGTCAGCCTTCAAAACGCTGGCAAAGCCTCTAATTATCTCCCAGTTTGCTTTTCTCTCTCTCTCTCTCTCTCTCTCTCTCTGTTTTGTCTTTCTCTCCCCCATTGAGTTCAATTCAGCATTTTTCTTCAGCAAAGATGGCTCTATCCAACCTTTTTGGTGCTTTAATAACATTTTCAAGGGTTTTTTAAAGAATCAGTTCTCCATGATGGAGAAAATCCATTTAACCTTACAAAAAATACTTTTTTCTAAATATAGCTGCCTACCCTAAAGGCGCTTTGATCACTTCTTCAAATGGGGGTACAAATGCATTGATTTGAAAGTGTAATAGTTCATGATCTATTTTATTAATGTCCAATAAAGTACACAAAATCCACTCACTTCATGGCCAAAATTAAACGGCAGCTATTCATTTTACCAAGTATTAAAAGTAATTTCTGCTACATACTTTATAAGTACTTGTACTTCAAAAGTATAAGTAGCAACATGACAGTGGTAATAACTACCAAACTGCTTCAGTAAAGGCATGAATATCTGAAAGAAAGGAATGGATAAGCACAGGTGGCAAAGGTGTAGTGGACCTTCCACTGGGCACTTGGTAAGTTCATGTTGTCTACAGTACTGTGACTAAAGTGCTACACCTTCAGTTCAGGTCAAAAATATCAAAACTTGGTCCAAAACAAGGAGAAAAGACTCTCTACAATCATTCATTTCTTCTAGCACCCCTATGTGCTGTATGTTAGCACGAAGCGAACTCTGCTGGCCGATCTAGATAAACAAGGACATCTAAAGGTGTGATTGGGGGAGTCCTAACTAGTGGGTGGAATTGGAGACGATTACACTGGGGAGAAAAATCGGGTTTAAATAAACAAACAAATAAATAAACGCTGTCCTTGGCATTAACCCCTTAATTAGCCAGGACCCACCAGCGGGTCCAGAGTTTTACTACACACTTCTCTAATGTTATATAACTCTAATTAACAGCCACTTTGCTCTGCAGTCCATGTAGTTACTGGATAAGATTAAGTGACCCTTATTAGTCCCACAACGGGAAATTTCACCTCCGCATTTAACCCATCCGTGAAGTGAAACACCACATACACACTAGTGAGCACACACACACACACTAGGGGTTAGTGAGCACACTGAGCGGTGGGCAGCCCAATCCGCAGTGCCTGGGGAGCAGTTGGGGGTTAGGTGTCTTGCTCAAGGACACCTCAGTCATGTGCTGTCAGCTCTGGGGATCGAACCGGCGACCTTCCGGTCATGAGGCTGGTTCCCTAACCTCCAGCCCATGACTGCCCCCAACTCTTGGATAACTCTTGGATTTTAATGCTTAACTTCATCATTTTGCCACTTTCCTATAAAGCTACTTATTATTATTCCATATTCAACTAACCCTGACAAACATCCTTTGGCAACACCACCAACCCATCCGCTTTAAGAGACAATTACTTTTTAACTAATTCTATTTGCAGTTCATCCACGACAGTGCGAGTCACAGCCAGTGGCAAAGCAGGGTACCCCCTTTCAAACAACAACCAACCCCACCCACTCGAATGAGGAGTACAAAGAGTTAAGAACCACAACACTGACAAACATAAACACATCATGATAGAAGGGAAAACAACAACAATAATAACAATAATATTTAAGAAGAAGAAAGAGAAGAGAGCAGACAGGCAGACAGACAGGCAGACAGACAGAAACACAAGCACTATCATTTTGAAGAGTCGTGGTTTTGTTAGGATGGACAGGATAGGTCCAAGGCAGAACCGTGCACAGACGTTTTGGGGAGAGGGGGTCCGACATATGTGGACATTATCAGTGCTTAAGGAACAATTACCAGCTGCATGTTACATTAGAGAGCTTAATTAGTGCAGCGCAGGTTATGGACCCTTAATGAAAATGATTTGTAAACGTGTCAGTACTGATTCGCTTTGCCTTGTGCCACCATTTAGTGATATACTGCATGTAGAGTTTAAATTTCTTGATGTATCATGGTATTTTTGCCATTTCACCAACAACAATCACAACCAATTTCTGACAGTGTTGCTCTCTCTCTGACTCTCTCCCTCTCTCTCTCTCTCTCTCTCTCTCTCTCTCTGTCTCTCGTGCTATCTCAGTATCTCTCATTCCCTTCCATCAGCAAAAATCTCATTACTGTGTGATGTTCAGTCGCTTGTGTCTGGTCCATATCCCAACAGCACTAATTATTAATAAACGGTCCTACTATCATTCAGTCTCTCTCTGTCTCTCTGTCTCTCTCTCTCTCTCCCTCTGTCCGTCTCTCTCTCTCTCTCTTTCAGCATTTAAAAAAAAAGTATTTTATAGTAATTTAAAAGTAATTTCTGCCATAGTAAATGGTACATATTTGAATATTGAAATATTCAATTCAAAATTGAATAGTTACTTCTCAGGGTCACTTAGATAAAGTGAGAAACACCAGTTATCATTTAAAATGTAAGTAGTAGCATAGCAGTGGTAAAAACTACCAAGCTGCCTCAGTAAATACATGCACATCTGACAAAGAATAGCAGATAAGCACAGGTGGCAGAGGTGTAGTGGACCGTCCACTGGGCACTCGATAAGTTCAGGTTGTCTACAGCACTGTGACCAGTGAAGTGAAGCTTTTGAAAGACATTTCATGTGTTTCATTTTGAAGCTCATCACTGACTTTAATATGTTGCCCCCCCCCCCCCACCCCCTCTCTCTGGTTTTGGTTCTGCGGAGCCTTCGGTTCCAGCCTCATCACTGTCATGCTTAATTATTCCCCCTGAGCAGAAGCAGTGTGGCTGTTAATCTCAGAGGAGGATCAGGACCACCGGACACACTCCATCACCATATCTGAAAGGTGCTTGCGTGTGTGTCTGTGAAGGAGAATGAGAAAAGGAAAAGGTGTGAAGACACTATTTCTGTTTATGTTTCAGGGTGTGTGTGTGTGTGTGTGTGTGTTATAGTGAGTTAATTAAAAGTCTGTGTAAACATTATCTAGCAACAACCTAAGATACCATAGCAACCCACCTAGTAACACTTCAACCAATTAATAGCACTTCAGTAACCCCCAACAACAACCTAACACCACCTCCTAAACCAAAGCAACCATATAGTAACACCCAAGCAACAACCTAAGATACCATAGCATCCCCCCTAGTAACACTTCATCACCCACCTAGTAAACATTTCAAACACATAATAACACTTCAGTAACCCCCAATAACAACCTATTACCACCTCCTAAACCAAAGCAACCATATACTAAGAGCCTAGTAACAATCTAAGATACCATAGCAACCCCCCTAGTAACACCTAGTCAACCACCTGAGAAACAAATCAACCACCTAATAACACTTTGGCAACCCCCTACAACACCCTAATATCACCTCCTTTACCAAAGCAACCAATACCAACACCCTAGCAACAACCTAAGATACAATAGCAACCCCCTAGTAACATCTTATCAACCATCTCCTAAACCAAAGCAACACTCTAGCAAAAATCTAAAATACCACAGCAACCCTCTAGTAACATCTTAGTAACCACCTGGGTAATATACCAGCCACTTGGTTGGTATGTTAGCAATAACTTGCAACAACTTTGGATACCATAGCAGCCACTTAGCAACCCCCTAGGAACCACCTAAAATACCACTGCAACCACCTTTCAATTCCCTAGCAACCAGCTGAAACACCACAGCGGCTATCTAACATCACCCTAGCAATACCAGGGAAGTGCTAAAGCCGCACAATCGCTCTACATTCTGATTCATCAAATGAATCATGAGACTTGTCTGAAACATAATGAAAGCTTCGCGATTCGTGATTCTAAGGAATCCTGAGCGAATCGAATCACGGTGAGGAGACTGACACCCTGAAAATGTATGATTGGCAGGAGGGTCTCTAAAATCATTCATAAATCATCAGAGAGCTCCAGTTGTGAGCAGCGCTCTTTCTCCAAAGCCTGTCTCCCAACGTGAGCTGTTTCCGTGAGCCAGTGGTCCAAATGCTAGCTCACTGCATGCTCACCACACCCCCAGGCCCGAGGGGTCCTTCAGTACAATAAACACTTTCACAGAGTATCAGCTCGGTCCATCAACGGTCCGAAAAAACCTACATGCCACCTCTACCCTGACAGGTCACACAGAGGACGATAAACATAATAAGCTGAAAACTCTATAAACAAAGTTATAATGACGTTCAGCTTCAGCCTCAATTAGAAGAGCAAATCCATACGGGTGAGTTTTACACTTCTACACTGTATTTATTTATTTATCTTCTTTAAATCCCTGGTATTCCAGTATTCCTTGGCCACACCACCACGCCCCCCTTTTAGAGGACATTAATTTTTCATTTTCGTTTCACTATTAATGCCATCTATTAATTATTATACAGATATCAGATGATGTGGTACTCAAACCACCCAACCACCCAACCCACCTCTTCCCTTTTTTGCATGCTATAATTATGATGTAGGCAGTGAGTTTAACCTTGTTTTGGAGATAAATCTGCCCTCAATATACTGTAAAATCTGTGACCAGGTTTCCTTGAATTGGTTGAGCCAGTGCTTTACTGAAATTTTGCCTCTGTGCTTCCAGTTCAGCAGTATAATGTTCTTTTGGCAATGATAAATAATATTCATATAAAGGATTTGAGGTGACGGGGTGCTGAAAGCGAAGTTGTACAGAAAAATGTGCAGAGAATCATTAGAAGCTGTACTTGTTATGATAATGTCACCCATTGGCCTCATCGATCGGACTCCAAGTCCCAGAATGCGCTGGGAGATCCTGTGACTCTGGAAAAGTCCCCAGACTTTTAACTGTTTTCACCTGTGTCTCATTACAGCACAGAGTACAAAAGCCTGGGCTTTACAAACAGTCAGTGCGAGGTGCTGTTTCTCCAGAATCTACTCTCCCTGTTATCATATGTTTGACCGTGTTGATGACGTCTTTTGCTTTTCCCTTTTTGGTACTTTTGCTGGTTGGTTTGATTCGTGATTAGACATTTGGCCTGAGCTTTGATTACCTGCTTTGTGTTTTGCCCGTTTTTGGCCTTGGCTGCTAGGTTTGCTATTAAACCGTCTAACCTCTCATCCGCTAGGGTCTGGGTTTCTCTCACTTCGTAACAAATAACGGGAGTATAAACTGCTGGTTGAACATCACTGTTCGCTCCTAACACACCCTCATTAACTTTCTTACGCATTCTGTTATCTTCAAAACGGGTTATATTGTGTCCTCGCTAGTAGGCTGTACAGGTAGTAGAAAACTACAATAATAAAAGACGTTCTTTAAGTTTAAAGCCTTTAAACAGAGCATCACTTAAAAACAGAGACGTGTGCGTTTACATGCACTTTATAATCTGATCATGATCAAATTTCTGCAGCCATCTGATTATTCAAGCGGTCGTGTTGAATTGAATTGACAACTATTTGTCACTGTGTTGTGCACACTGTGAAATTAGACCTCAGCATTTAACCCATCCGTGCAGTGAAACACCCACATACATGCACTCTAGTGAACACACACACACACTAGTGGGCAGTGAGCACACTTGCCCGGAGCGGGGTTAGGTGTCTTGCTCAAGGACAGTTCAGTCATGGACTGTCAGCCAAGGGGATCGAACCAGCGACCATCTGGTCACAGGGCTGGTTCCCTAACCTCCAGCCCATGACTGCCCCCCCAGCGTACTCCAATGTCTTAGATCAGAGTAAGAATTCTGAGTAAGAATCAGATCAAGAAATCTGATAAACAGCTGGATTTTAGCTCAGTGATCAGATTTCTCAGTGTATGTAAACTCTTACTCTGATTTCTTTCGGATTTCTCAGTCTGCGCATTTGTGAACCGGGCAGCGTCGCAACAGGACGCAGCAAAACACTACATGCTTGACGAAATAAGGATCTAAATATTTTACGTTTTATATTACATTCATTTATCTTCTTTTGAGAGTTTATTGGCTGGTTGTAAAGCAGAAATCTGATTAGTGTCTGTTTCACATTACCTGATTCCTCAAGTGCATGTAAACGCGTTGATCGGACTACTAACAAAATCAGATTTTCTGCAGTTATCGGATTATTAAATGCATGTAAATGTGCTCAATGTTAATTAAATGCCTGTAATGAGCTAAAACTGTCTGTATTTAAACTAGAGCTGATATCAAAATCCCAAATCGTGCTGATCTAACCTTGATGACAAAGCAGAATGACAAAATGAATGAATGGATGACTTTACTAGTAAAACTTTATAAGAACAAGCCCTTAGAAATGGCAGCTTAATCATTATCAAATAGATTATTAATGACTGTAATAATTATTTCATAGTTATATATGCATGTGGTTGGTTAGTGTAGTGGGTAACACCTCTGCCTTCTACACTGTAGTCTAGGGTTCAAGCCCCCTATACTATACCAATAAGAGTCCTTGGGCAAGACTCCTAACACCGCCTTCGCCTACCTGTGTAAAATGATCAAATTGTAAGTCCCTCTGGATAAGAGCGTCAGCCGAATGCCATAAATGTAATATCTGACAGCCATCAATGATGGATGATAGCATCGTCTATCAGCCCAACTTTGATATTCAATGTAAATAGTATGTAATTCGCAGCAAAAGGGGAATAATAACTTGTAAAAGTTAATAGCCATTGCAATCTTAAATTTCATTTTTGCACATTGTGGTCATTTGGCTCCACTTTGGGTCTGGAGATCTGGGCTTAGATCTGGTATGTTGATCTTTCAAATCAATGAAACCACCAACAGCTACCAATAAACCCTTAAACCAAAACCCCTTAAACCCCTTTTTATGTTTATTTCATGGCCTCAATTGACCGTAATCCACGTTCAGTAGAGGAACCTTCTGGAACATTAGATTTATCTAATCCATCTCGTTCTTCTTGTTGTGACACATGACGCAGCCTGTAATGCGGCGAGGGAGTTTCTGAGGAACTGAGTATGGCGGTCAGGTTAATGAGTGATTGCCCACACCTGTCACCCTCTAAAGTGTTTCCTCTTTGTTCGCCTTTGTATCGCAGTGGGTTGTTGAAAAGCAGGGCCCACAGCAAGCCTGAATAAAGCACTCAGAGGAGGAGCGCTCAGCTCAATGGTTTTTAATGCAAATGGAACATCTCGCTTTGCTTTCTTCATTAAATCTGGCTGATTAGCACTGATGTCGCTTCTAGTCTGCGGTGACTGAAAAATGGTTCATGTCCTCAAGGAGCTCCTGGAAATTGTCATAAGGCAGGTTTCCTTTCAAGAGATTTCATAAGAAAAAGGTTTTAATGCTAAATTCTTGATGGGAAAGGTAACCAGCCACGTTTTTCAAACATCAACAAAACTTTGCTTTCCATGTAAGTGTGAATATTTCTTATAAAGGAAAAATAATGCAGTTATGCTCTAGTGTATAACTGTAGTCACATGGCAGAATCACGTTTCTCTTACAGCAGAATGACAACATGAATGAATGAATTTACTGGTAGAACTTTATAATAACAAGCCCTAAGAAATGGCAACTTAATCATTAATAAATAGCTTGTTAATGACTGTAATAGTTATTTCATAGTTATATAATGAATATAATAATGAATGCAATTTTCGACCATTTACTAATTGACCATTTTCTAGGCACTGTTTATAGATGATAACCGTTTAGTTTTAATTAAGTGGCCTACTATAATAAATTACTTCCAATTTATTTACCAAACAGTAACAGTTTAATTTAACAAGCCACAAGATGTTATACATTACAGTGATTTTATCACAAGTAAGGGATAGTATTAGGCATGATACTAAGCAGGGGTAAAATCACTGTAACGCTTGGTTACAAGGGGCTTACTGCTTTTATAACACGATGGCAACATGAAATATGACACAATGCTCAAAACCTCAGTCAATTATTAACGTTATAATGAATGATAATTGCAATAAACTATTCTTTTGCCAACAAGTGTAGTTAATAAAGAGTACAGCACTATTGCAAAGCAGTTATGGATTGTTGGAGAACTTCTGGTCGCTTGCTGTTGCATAATGCAGTCACTTTATAATGTAAGAAAATATCATAATGCAGCAGTGTTTACTGCAGAAACATTCACCTGATATGTATTCATAATCACTTAAATTCCACTGCAACAATAATGTCATTGAATGTTAAATTTCCACTGTCGCCTTCCAGTGTTATGTTAGCATCAAGCAAGCAGTGCCACACATTTGTTTTCCCCGCATGTAACAGTCCTTACTCTACTGCAGTCTCAGAGTGAAAAATTCAGTAAATACTGAATCTGGATGGATGACCATCTTAGCCTATTAGCTATTGTTTAGCCCAAGGATTCATGACCTGGGGTCACAACCCCCTTGAGGGTCCTGTTGTAGTCCCAGGGGATTTGCCAGTGCGATGCTGCAAAGATCAAACCAAGATATGTAGGGACCACGGAGCATCGTCTGGATTCCAGGCTTAGATGCTCTGCAACCTCTCCGTCATATCACTAAAAGACCTGGTCAGAGTGTGACCTCTGGTTCCTGATCAGACTTATCCAACGTCTCTACAAGGGTCATGCCCAGGTTGGATCTGGACCACAGTTTGGGGGAGGACCAGGGATAGGTTTCTGTGTCACGCATGCAGACAAACCTCCGGAGGACATGAACTGCAATTCCCAGAATCCTCTGGGGAATCACGAGGCGGAGCTAATTCCCTCGCTACTGTTTCCAGATTCTAACTCCATTTCCCAGACTTCTAGGCGAAGTCATGTGGTCAAGGTCACCTGAGCATTAATGTGACTCAGCTGAGTGTGTCACATGACTCTGTTAGTTTAGTATAAAAGCCCGGGCTTTAGACTAGATCAGTGTGAAGTATTGCTTTTTTGGATAGACCTGTATCGTGTGTATGACCTGCCTGTTCTCTTTTGACTCTGTTTGGTTTCCTTCATGGTTCTGACTCAACGCCTGTTTTCTGGGTTTTGCAGCGCCTTGCCCTTCTCTGTTATGGTCTGTTATTGCTGATTCTCTAGGATTTGACCCATGCCGGTTTATTGACGACTCTTTGCTTTACCAATTCCCCAAGTAAAGCTTCACTTTTGGTTTCTAACCGCAAACGTCTGCTTTCTGATCTCACGTCACATTCCGATTAAAGTTAAGATTTGAATTAGGGTCTAAACCAGGTTTAAGGTTAGAGAAAGTTGAGGTGAATTGAAACGTAGGTAGTTGAATGTAAGTCAAAAGCAGGTTAGGAATCTAAAAAGCATTGTTGGGAATAGTTTCATTTTGTTTTAAATTCTGTTTATTTTTACTGCAGTGATTGTAGATATTCATTGTTAAACAGTATTAATGCTGATGGGTTTAAGAAACCACCTCCATTCTGTTCTCGTGGTTTGAATCGTTATAGCAGATGGCCTTTACAACTCCCCCTAATGAGGACAGGGCCTTCCTGGAGCAGTGCACTCAGTTTACGATGTTTTCACAACAGGATCTAAGGTTCTGAGAAATGTGACTTCAGTTTTATGACGGTACCAAGAGTCTGGTGGAGGGCGGTCAGTGACATAGCAAGCCTGAGCTGCTGTTGAGATTGGGGTGAGGCTGAGGCGGGTGTACGGAGCTCTGAATAAACCATATTTCCTACAAACCCCGGTTTCACAGCATCTACAGCGAACTTCCCAAATAAAGTACTACTTTTAAAGTTCAGCAAAGTGCACTTAAAGCAGTGAGGTTCATTTTTTTACAGTGTGTTTTTCATAAGCAAATGCAGTCACAGCACATTTTTCCAGGATTATCTAACAGCAGAACTGTTTTTTCTTCTGACAGAAAGCAAAGAAAGGCGTACAAAGGACTGGGTGAGTGGAGAAGACATGAAGAGTCCAGCAGAGCCTGAGGCATTGCACTCAAAAGTCAACTCCAAAAGACTCTCAAAGGTCTGTCAATCAAACCATGACAGGTAAACAGAGAGAGAGAGAGAGAGATGTTGCTGTCATAGACAGATATTACTGCATTCATTCATTTTCATCAGCTCATCTAACCTAGCCACTGGCAGGAGGAGAAACCACACAGACAGAAGTTGCTCAAAGTCCATTCTACTCAACTTTTTAATGAAGAAACTCATTTCCTGAGGTCATCCGAGTACGTCCATTACTTCCCTTCCATTAATTCTGCAACTTGAACTAGTTCCAAGTACAATTAGATTAGCAGAGCTGAATTGACCCTGCACTCTTCAAACATTTCAGCAATCTCTGCTGTCCAACCTTGTTGGGGCAGGGGAAATGCCCGCTGGTGGCTGTTCATGGTACCTAAACACACTTTCTGAGTCTGAATGAGTCTGGAATTGTGTCGCAATTGAGAGGCTGCATCCTGCAGAGGCTGCATTTGAAGGCTGATTGCATTTCAGTGGCGCGACTAGGCCGTCCCATCTTGAAGGCCCCTTCATATGCGGCCGAGAACTGTTGATCAATACACCTGTTCAACTGCTGATCAATACACCTGTTCAACTGCTTCTTAACACAAATAGCTAATCAGCCAATCACATGGGCGCAACTCAGTGCATTCAGGCATGTAGTGGTGGTCAAGACAACTTGCTGAAGTGCAGACCGAGCATCAGAACGGGGAAGAAAGGGGATTTAAGGGACTTTGAACGTGGTGTGGTTGTTGGTGCCAGACGGGCTGGTATTTCAGAAACTGCTGATCTACTGGGATTTTCACGCACAACCATCTCTAGGGTTTACAGAGAACGGTCCGAAAAAGAGGAAATATCCAGTGAGCGGTCAGTTGTGTGGACGAAAATGCCTTGTTGATGTGAGAGGTCAGAGGAGAATGGGCAGACTGGTTCCAGATGATAGAAAGGCAACAGGAACTCAAATAACCAACCAAAATCTCTGAGGAACATTTCCAACACCTTGTTGAAAATATGCCATGAATAATTAAGGCAGTTCTGAAGGCAAAAGGGGGTCCAACCTTTTACTAGCAAGTAACTACCTAATGAAGTGGCTGGTGAGTGTATATGAAATGTCTTGCCACAGCCCTTATGATTACATAATATTCATAGACAATTCATTTTACAGTGTGGGGACATAGTAACAACTACTGGTCCCATGTCACCCCCCCCCCTTACATGTATATACAGATATGTATGCATAAATATATACATACTGTATACCCACCAGCCAAGGTGAACAGGGTGAAAGGGGGCAAATGTATGCAGAGAAACAGATGGACTACAGTCTGTAAGTGTAGAACTACAAAGGTCAGCTATGTGGTCAGTGGAGCTGACAAAATGGACAAGTGTGGACACAAGGTCGTTTCATTAACATACCTTGACATATACCCATAAATGAATTACAGTGGGAGTGTAGTGAATTGCTCGTGTCTTCTCGCCTCACCTTCACCAAGTCCTCCAGCTCAGTTACATTAACACATGGATGGTCGATGAGGAACTGGAGCTTTTGGGTGAGGATGGCCAGTTTGTGCGAGCTTTCGTGAGGCTGCTCCAGAGCTTTGAAGACAGTGGCTCCTACAATCAGATAGAGCACCACCAGCAGAAAAACGGTCAGCACCGTTTTCCACCGCATGACGCTGATGCGCGGCTCAAAGTCCTCCGGCGAGTTCAGCACCACCGGCTTGGCGGAGAATGAAAGGCGGGGCTTGGAGTTGTGGGTGGCGGCTTTAGGGTCCAGAAGATCAGGAGCGGCCACTGTAAAAGAGAGAGGACAGTAAGTGAATGGGCTCAGTGGATGGATGGATGGATGGATGAATGGATAGATAGATGGATGGATAAATGCATGGTTAGACTGATGAATGGATTGGTGGGTGGATGGATAGATGGATGCATATATGGATGAAGGCATGAATGCATAAATGTACAGAAGGATCGAGCAAAGTTACACTATTCTATAACCTATAAATAGCTCCACCAGTTTGCATTGAAGACCCTGTAGTTACTGAATAATAAGCCTTAATATGTAATAACCTTGAGATTTTAAGGGTTATGGTTGGCTTTCCACTGAATATCTTGTTTAGGCTAAGCATAAAAATTCAGTAACTGCTTCCTGAGTTCTCTTGACTTACTGACGCCAATGAAAAATGTCTTATAGTGCATGACATTTACATATGATTTGCTTCAATAATGAATGGCACTGCCATGCTGCCTATGTCTTATTAAAGCAGGATTGGTCCCCATTAAAGTCAAACAGCTCATGCGTGTTATGGGAATTATGCATGAGAAGGTTGTGAAAGCTAACAGCATGAATCTTACAGCAGCTCTTAATGTTTGACGGCATGACGAATGAAAGCGGTCCTGCATGATTTGCTTAGTGATGCTGTGAGCCAAAAAGAAGACCCCAGAATAGACATTTCAGACCAGACTTCATTTAAAATATCATAATAAACCAGATCCGAACGTCTGAAGCAGAATCCCAATCTGAAGCAGAACTTTTAAATATTTCTGCATAACTCAGTGTTTGGCTTGAAGGAGGGTGCATGATGACATGATGTCAAAACAAAGTATCAGTTCAGTGTTTAGATGTGGCCAATATTTCAAATCAATATTGTACTGATACGTATTTATTGTACTCCAGAAGAGCAGAATGTTTAGGTGATGTTGGGTTACATTGATAAAAAATCTGCATTTTATCCATTTTTGTGCATTTGAAATTCTAGTAACATGCTACCATTGTCACATTGTGTGTGTGTGTGTGTGTGTGTGTGTGTGTGTGTGTGTGTGTGTGTGTGTGTGTGTGTGTGTGTGAGATCCTAATGCGTGGCCATGACTTAGTAAGGCGCAGGAATGAGATCAAGTCTTATTAAGCTGTGGTCAATCTTCTCATTCCTAACTAAGTCTTGGCCATGCATTACAATCTCATCCCATGCTTTACTAAATCATGACCACATCTTACTTATCTCGTTCCCATGGGTACGCGTTATTTTTATTTATACAGGATGTCACCAGCAGGGCTCTGTACTTCTGCACGTTTTAATGCACAGTTATTGTTTTTTATTCGCTGAATTTAACATACTGGGGCAAAAAAAACAAAAAAACATGAAATGTGATGTGTGCAAAAGTTATGGCACATTTTATGTTTTATTTTCCCTTCAAAAACCAACAAAACCTGTCATTTGATCAGGACCATGTATTCACCTCGACAGATATAGACATGAACAGTATCGGATATCAGCATCGGCCCACCATTCCCACCTCGGTGCATCCCTAATTATTAGGTTACTTTTTTTCGCTTAAAACCTGTGAAAACTTTTGATAATGTAGGACAGAATTTAAATAAGTCGCTGTTGCGATTTGAACATCTTAGTGACTCAGATTTCTTTACAGTGGTGGTGATGGGAACCCAGGGTCTAAAAAAAGCAAATAGCAGTGTTTTCCACATTACGCCATATGGCCAAAAGTATGTGGACAACTGACCGTGAGCTTGTTGGATATCTCATTCCAAAACCATGGGCGTTAATACAAGGCTGCACCTCCTTTGAGGCTATAACAATCTCCACTCTCATGTGAAGACTTTTCACAACATTTTGGAGTGTGTCTGCAGGAATTTGTGCCCATCTAGTCAAAAGAGCATTTGTGAGGTCAGGTCAGACACGGATGTCTGACTCACAATTGACAGGGGCCCAAAACCCTGAAAAACAGCCACAGCCCATTATACCTCCTCCCTAAACTTTACTGTTCACACTATGCCTTCGGGTTGTTAGCGTTCTCCTGGCATCCAACAAACCCAGATTCATCCATCAGACTGCCAGATAATGAACCATAAATCATCACCACAGAGAACATGTTTCCACTGCTCCAGAGTCCAGTGATGGCAGCTTTATACCCCTCCAGCCGACACTTGGCACTGCACATAGTTATCATAGGCTTGTCCATAGCTGCTCAGCAATAGAAGCCCATTTCAAGAAGCTCCTGACCCACAGTGCTTGTACTAATATTGCTCCCTGCAGCTCTGTAGTGAGTGATGCAACAGAAGATAGGCAATTTTTACATGCTACCTGTTTCAACACTTGGCAGCCCCATTCTGCGAGTGTGTGGTCCACTATTTCAGAGCTGAGCTGTTGTGGCTCCTAGATGCTACCCTTTTACAATAATAGCACTTACTGTTGTCTGAGGTAGACCTAGCAGGGCAGAAATCTTCAGCATGATTCATTCTACTTCCAGTGTACGTCTATGGAGATTCCATGGCTATGTGGTTGAATTGATACACCTGTTAGCAGTGGGTGTGACTGAAACATCTGAACTCAATAACACACTTTTGGCCATATGGTGTAGGTTATAATTTGGTGGACTGGAAGAGGAGGGGGAGTGAAGGAGACAGGAGAGTGATAACATTAGCTAGCTACTACAGATGATGAGAAAAGTTGTACTGGAATTGGCTTTGTCTTCTACTGCTTCACCAAAAATGTAACAGGTGAGTGTTGAGAAGCATTTTACAAAGTAGCCTGTGAGGAAGACGACAGACTCATAGCTCAGGAACTGTGACGTGTGCATATTCACATGTCAGTAAATCACTTTATGGTCGTTGGTTTAGCTTAAACGTTACTGCAATACAGTTAGAATAAATGGCTCTATATTATGGGAGTGTATTTCGGTAATTTCAGCATTAGTTATACGTGTCTCAGTCATGCCTTCGTTTTTACCCCT
Source organism: Pygocentrus nattereri (assembly GCF_015220715.1). Taxonomy (NCBI): domain Eukaryota; kingdom Metazoa; phylum Chordata; class Actinopteri; order Characiformes; family Serrasalmidae; genus Pygocentrus; species Pygocentrus nattereri. Next base: position 5,410,213 of record NC_051214.1, read on the forward strand.
TTTGCCAGTGATTATGGGTTCTCTTCTCAGTCATGCAACACTTTGATTCACTTTTTCCTCTGCCAGACCACAAACAGTGCTTGTGCTTCTGCTTGAGCCCTGATAGGTTCCCAACGTATCTGGATTGTCACCTTTTATATCTTTAACCAAGACAGAAGATAAACACTGAGCTCAATATGAGACCGTGCACAGGGGTCAGACCATCAGAAGAATGGTTTTTTGGGGACTATTTGGCCATTGAGGGCCACAATGTCACAAATATAGCTATTTAATTCCTGCCTGAAACAACCGGTGAACCTTAATGTGTCCTAGGAGTTTATATGTAATGTTGATGATGATAAAATAGTGTTACGTCTGAAAAAAATGGGGGCGCTATTTTGCCTTATAACACCCTGCAGGGTACCACTCCACAAACACCTCAAAATGACAGTTAAGCAATATCTCAGTCATCAGGCAGTGTATTCATAACCATTTTATGTAATACCTTTCTGCTTTTATAGGCATTAAACTCTGTAGATGTCTGGTTCCTATCACCACCATTCACATCAAACCACTCTGGATGACTTTGTTTGCATCTTAACCGTTTAATCATGCAGAAACGTCCACTAAGTGAATTACTCTTTAAATGCTATGAGTCAACAGCAAACCGTAGTCCATAAATTGACCCGATGGTAAATCAAGATGTCCATAATGAACGAGAGATGACTCCCATAGGATTCATCAGCGTGTAAAGCTCTGATCTCCACACTGACCTCTCTCTACTGTCCATCCATCCACGGCCATGCTATAACTACATCACATTAAATCCCGTTACACTGCACACCAGCTACAAGCCTCGAGTTTAAAAGCAGAGAAACGGCGCTCGGAGCTGCGGTTCCAAACCGGACGTGTTAGCACATAATGTACTATTTAGAAGTGAGAGGAATTTCGTTAAAAATGTATAAGGCTTTGAAAGCTCTCTCGCTCTGTTTCTCTCTCTGTCTGCCTCCCTCAACCCACGCACAGCAAAAGCCCACTTGACTTTTAATCTTCAGCCACACATACAGGTACGCCGGGCATAATCAAAAGAGCGCTTCAAACAACAATGGAAAAGAATAGAATTCGATAAATAAGCTGCAGAAAGCAAGACAACCACATAAAACAGAGCTGAAAAGGCGGCACAGACATGAGCAGCATAAAAGGATTAAATCATATGACAAATAGGCTAACAAAAGTTGAAGACACACACACAAAAAAAATGCATGTACAGCACTGTGTGAGAGTTTTAGGCATCTAAGCAAATTTTTATACAACTGACCTCAGCAGTGAGTTTATCACAGTGTACATTAGAATAAAGTCGTATTCATAATTCAAATAAACAGAAAAACAATAAAAAGTAACAAGAATTTCTCGGGTCCATATTTTTCCTGGACTCCTTCACAGCCGCCACAGAGACTCGTTAATATCACCAATTACATCATGAGCTCAATTTACTGAGCACTGATTGGTCAAACCAGGAGCTGCTTTTTAACTACATATAATACTGGGCTTCCTTGAGGAGAGGCTTGGAAATGGTTAAGCAAACACACTAACGTCCAGAAAATCACTGTTTATTATATATATAATATTATTATTATATATATATATAATATCATTATTAATATTCTATACATTTTATTTATTCAAATATTAACACTTTTCTCAGCAAACAAACACAAACTACACGAATAAATAGATTTTGAAAGTGTGTCTTGGGTGCCTAAGACTTCCGCACAGTCCTGTGTTTGCAGGTGTGTGCCAAAGTTTGATCACCTCCACTCAAATGATTTTTTTGTTGATTTTCTATATGAACGTAAGTTAGTACGTCTTCTACAGAGAACGAACTTAACGAAGGCATTTTTCTGCAAATGTTGTGCACGATGTCTACTCAGTAAATAAGTAAATACTCAGTAAGTAAATAAACAAACGCTCAGTAAACAGATCCTCAGCCAATAAACAGTAATTGTGCAGGAAAACGTGGTTTCCCCGTGTTAACATGTCATTGGACCGGGGCGCCAAAACTTTTGCACACGACTATAATTGAGGCCGCATAAACGAAATATAAAGATAACGGACAAAAATAGTCATATTTACGCTGGCAATCACACATTGGTATCGATGGGCGTCGGTATCGGGCTGATATCAGAAGACGTTGGATGGGATATCGGACGGATGCTGATCTGGTAACAAATGTGTCCGGAAACAGCGCTCGCTTACTCCGGGGGTGGTTTAACCTGTAGAGATGGCATGAAGCCATGTTCTCTTTCCCAACACTGATACCGATAGTGCATCCTTAAGCTATGGGCTGATATGGATACTGA
>NC_051214.1:5417551-5442551 GCF_015220715.1 Pygocentrus nattereri
AAGAATTAGGCAAACAATGTCAGTGTACCCTCAAAGGTTCAACAGTGGTTTTAAGGTCCGATGGTGTACCTTCCATGAGTTTTTCCAGGTGAAAAGTTTGTATTTGTACCTTTTCCTAACCGAATGTGTTAAATCAGAACAGTAGAACAAAAGCCTGGAGAAGAGATGGGATGTGTGGAGTCAGTACAGCTTAGAAAATATTATTGCAGTGGATTCTGGTTCAGTTATGTTCCCTGACTAAAGGTACTGAGATGTACCCCTGAGGGTCCCACCACAGTGACAAGAAGGGTACTGCCCCAGTGACACTGTCCTACCTTTTTTCCTGAGAGTGTGTGCCTACACTAGCTTGAGTTTGGGTGCTAGTTAGGATGTGAAGTGAAAAAAGAGTGAACGCAACCTTTATTTTAAACATAAATGCAAATGACAATGCACTGTTTTTACATTTGGCAAGTGAAGTCTCAAGACTGAATGAATTAGTCATTCATTTGAGTCATAACTATAGATTGATCAAGAACTTTCAATAGAAACTGTGCTGATGATACTTCCAGACCATATGAAATTCTCTAACTACTCAATCTTTCTACTAAAACTCAACAACAGGTTCCTCTAAGCAACTGGATATACATCTGAAACTAAAGCTGGTTGATGCTGATTGGCATCAAGGTGCTTTCAGGTCACAATTTCGACTTTGCAAAATGCCAATAAGTAACGGCACTTAAGAGGAACTGTAGACGTTAAGGCAGGAACTACAATAATAAGAAAACTCAGATAGAACTGCCCATATCATATAAGCAAAACCCCAGATGATGGCACAGGACCTGCAGGAGGGTTTAGTTGCCCCAAGAGTGGTGGTGCACGGTTGTACTCAACAGCATTGCTTGCCCAAACATGATCTGCATGGAAGCCATCTGATGAAAACCTTTCCTGCAACCTCATCACAAATCAACGACTGCAGAATGTAAAACAATGGATAAGACAGAGGCATTTTAGAAACAAGTGCTGTTGACTGATAAAATAAAAATGGAACTCTTCGTCCACAATTTCCAAGGTCTGTTTGAAGAAGAAAAAGAGCAGCATTTGATGAAAAGAACATCGTGCCAACTGCAAAGCAGTGGGGATTTTGGGTTTTGTGGCAAGCAGTCATTGTCTTCACATTAGGTTCTGGAAACTAATGTGACAGTCAAGATGCTGACTAAGGCTGGCTTTTACAACAGGACAATGACTCAAAACATGCCTCAAAATCCATCATGAGCTATTTCAAGGAGCTCAAGCTGAAGCTTTTGGAATGGCACTCGGAATTCTCTGACTTGTTGAACATCATTAAAACAAATCTGGGGGTAAAGCTTAATACTGTCCATGCAAGACGGCTCAAGAATACTGCAGAAGTAAAAGTGCTCTGCGAGAGTGGATGAAAATTCCCAAAATAAATATAACCTAGCTGGCTGTGTTTACTTCTTTTCATTCAAAAACCTTGAGCTATCACAATACCGTAGCCACTGTGGATACAAATTTAACATCATTTAAAACTATACCACACTAAAAATGACCAGAACTGAGTTGTACTATAGGTTGAATGGGATTTTCCAACCTTGGAAAAGTAATTATGAAGAATACATTTGTGGGTGGAGCTTGAGTAGATTTGTAAAGACATAGGCCCAATTCCATTTCTTATTTTTACCCCTACCCCTTGTGTTTGAGTGTCACCTTGCCTCTAGGAAATGGGTTATAAAGGGTAGTGGTTTAAGTCTTTCCCCCAAAATGGGACCCTATTAGCGCTGCTCTGTAGGAGACCCTGCCGGTCTGCAGTGACAGCAGAGGAGGGTAAAGTTCAGCTCCTCACTGCTGGGCTTTGGTTACATTTAGGGAATCATGTTCCCTCCAAGAAAATAGGCTCAATCAGCTTTTAGCTGCTAGAACTTTCCACTTCTACCTTAACTGGTGCAGCTGTTCTGACATCTGAGGCACCAGAATGGAACTGCTTCTCCATTTAAGGTGGAATGGGAACATTAGCCAACTAGGTACCGATACATCCGCATACTCCTAACAATTTTTTGTACTATACCACAATCATATCTGTGTAGAAAAACGAGAAAGTTATACAGGTACCTACAGCAGCTTGCTCTGCTAAAGTAAGCAAGAAAAGAAAGTACGAAAGGTGTCAAATAAGAAGAGGTTGGATGAAGTAAGAGGTCCAACCAGAATGAATATTGATACAATTTTTAAGAGAAATACTCATATTTGTGGGTTTCTCTGATTACTTGTGCAGCCAACTTGTCGATTTTTCTTTAATGCTCATGAGACTCTATTTGGAGTGTGTCGCTGAAAAACCATTTAACCCATCTCCAGAAATCAGGACACCTTAGCCCTAGGCATGACCACGCAAAATGAAGGGGTAGGACTAGGTGGTAGGGGCGAAGGGGTGAAATGGGATTGGGCCATAGTCAGTTCTTTATGAGACTTTATCTCTGTCTGTACCTGTGCTGTTTTTATGAGGCAGAAAGTGTCACATAAAATCCCAACCAATGCAAATGGAAGCCTGCCAAAGCACACACATTCAAACAAGACCATTCCCCTGTTAGACAGCTGCTGTTCTCTGTCTCTCTCTCTCAGTCTGCCAGCACACAGGTACACACTAAACATTCAGTCTGTTCTTCTGTCTCAGAAGTGAACTTGCTCCCCAAAGTGCTGCGGCTAGGGGGAATAGACAGAGAGAAACAGGACAAAATATTTCCTCACCATTTCAAGGCCTGTTTATTTCAGGTCATATTGATCCAAAATAAGTCTTCACCCAGGCCTGGTTCTCCACTGCCACTTCGTTTCATTAATTCCATCATGCCCTGGAGGTTCCAAGCTCTTGTTCAACCACTCAAGCCTTATTCATTTATTAGATTCACCAGGCCTCCATCTGTTTTCCTCTATGCCTCTTGTTCCCATTTATTTTGTGTAGTTACATATTAACAACAATGTAATTATGAGTGATGTATTTACTGGTACAGATGGACTATAGTGGTAAAACCTATGGAAATACACATGTACTAATGTTTTTACTCACAAGCGTATCTTGATTATTGTAACTGAATACTTTTTCTTATGTAATTACAGTTGTAATAGAGTCAAAAATATTTAATTGTGACAGGAGGTTGGTAATTACCCACACTATAAGAGTACGTACATTATATTTGCACAGGAAATGCAACTTTCCTAACATTAGCTACCTGTAGTAATAAGTGTGTAATAAGCTGTGCCAAAATTCTGGCAACCAAAATTCTGGCTTTAAAGCATTTAAGATTAAGTGACCCTTATTAGTCCCACAACGGGGAAATTCCACCTCCGCATTTAACCCATCCGTGAAGTGAAACACCACATACACACTAGTGAGCACACACACACTAGGGGGCAGTGAGCACACTTGCCCGGAGCGGTGGGCAGCCCAATCCACGGCACCCGGGGAGCAGTTGGGGGTTAGGTGTCTTGCTCAAGGACACCTCAGTCATGTGCTGTCAGCTCTGGGGATCGAACCGGCGACCTTCCGGTTATGAGGCTGGTTCCCTAACCTCCAGCCAATATTTAGTGATTGGACGTATTTATACAGTTAACGTCCATTCATGGTTGAAAGATCTAAATGTCAGTGCTGTGAAATTATACACCAGTCGGAATCAGACGGTGTTGCTGGAGAAACAGCTCAGTTTATTACATGTGGAAATGTTTAAGAGAAAATATGACCCACTTTGTATGGTCTATACTAACTGTGTAGTTACACATTAACAACGCACCCACAACAATGCAACAACTGGTGAAGCATTCACTGTTGCATCTTAAAAGTTGCAGAATGCTTTATGTGATAAATACCAAGTACTGGACGTTCCATTCAAACTCATCCATCAGTGTCCTAACGTGGATATCTACCCCACTTTAGTTTGGACTGATGCTCTTCTTACAGTAAAGGCTTCCTCCTGGTGCATCTCCCATGTAGGCCGAATTTGTGCAGCCTCTTTCTAATGGTAGATGCATGTACTTTAACATCAACAGTGACAAGAGCTGTCTGCAGACCCTGGAATAATATTTTCCTTTCTTGAGTTCTGCTCTTGGGCTAAATCTGCTTGGGGCGGCCTGGCATGGAGCTTGTAGTGGTTTCAGATCTTCTCAGTTTGCAGATGATCTTCTGGAGAGGGGAATGATTGATTTCCAATATTTTGGAAATCTTCTTCAACTCCCTCTCAGATGTACAGGTATCTACAGCTTTCTTTCTTTCTGAATGCCTCAGAGAGCTCTTTTGATCCAGGCATCATGATACTACAACTCCAACAGCAAAGAGCAAAACAGACCAGATATCTGCTGTTTAAATAAGACAAATGGCTCCAAGATGTTCTCTGATGGTGTTCTAATCATTAGCACCTGATTGGGCGCACCTAATTGCAATTTGACACATTTTGAAATAGTCATACAGGGCTGTACAATTTTTTTTCCACGAAAGAAAAATGCACTTCTGTTTATTTCAATTAAACACAGAATGGATCTTCATTTTAAGCACCACTTGTTTAACTACATCATCTTATTTACTGACATTGTTTAAATGAAAATCAGACGTCTGTGTCCAAAGTCTCAACTTTTCATGGGGCTTCTCACTTCCTCACATGAGTGTATTTGAGATGAGTTGTGCTAAATGTGGGAGGATTGTGGAAAAAAGTGGAGGAGCTATTGGAAGTGAGGCTGATTACATAAGTTTTGTTAAACTTAGAAACAATACCAGTGGCATTTAAAGGGGAATTTAAAAGCAGGCAAATGTTTAGAAACATTTTCTGTCATATTTCTTAATAAACCTTATTACACCCCAATTAATAAATTAACTGCTCTGACAATAAAAAGAAAAAAAAAAAAAAACATTATCTGTGGAGGCCACAGACTGTAACACCCCTGTCCAGTCATGCCATTTCATTCGGGCTGAATGAAATGGTCGGATGGCCTACATGCCTGTCTACCTACCAGCCTCATGTCCTACCCACGTGAGCACATGTGCAGAGCCCATCATATGGTTCTACACACACACACACACACAGACACATCTGAAAGGTGCTAAACTGGGCTCTCAAGAATGGCAGAGAAAGGCACACAGCTGTGCTAAAGAAAGAAAGAAAAAAAACAAAACACAGAATTAAAAATGCTTTGTGCAGAAAGATAAAGCAAGAAGTGAAGCCAGAATGAGTATTGGTGTGGCTTTCTAACCGTGGTGAAATCTGAGCAAGCAAAAAGGCCTGGAAAGCGATGCCAAGGTTGCATTTTTTCTGTTGGACAAGTAATTTTGTGGTTTGTTTCATTCAGGGGGGATTTGTCATTTTCCTAATTTAGCTGTGTAGCTAGCTACTTATGGAGCTATATTATGTATTAAACCAATGCTAATGCTAGCTAAGCTGTAGGTGTAAGCTGGCTAGTGTCAGGCTCGGACAGAATTCAGATGCTTGCAATCCATTCATTAGCAAAATTGGTTAATTAACGAAGGGAGGATCCAAAATCAGTCCAAGGTCACAAGCCAAAATAAGAAAACGGTAAGTACTGGAAAAACCAAGTCGATAAACAAACAAAGCAATGGTCACACACGATAAAGCAATCAGACAGAATAGAAGACTTGGTAAGGCTCTGTGATCAAAGGCAAACCTTCACAAAGAAGCTGTGCTAAAGCCTGGGCTTATGTACTAAACTGACCAGCACATTAAACAGGGAACAAGTGTGTGTAATCAGTAGTCAGGTGAGTCATGTGAGGGAGATCATGGTCATGTGATCCGGAGTGGGGTTCTGGGAAATTGAGTCCGGAGAACCTGAGAAGCAGAGACAGCAGGAAAGGAGGGAAGCGTGATAGCTAGCTATGTTTATCTTATATGTAATCTGTGTTTGAAGGCTATAGCTGCGTCCCAAAGCCTAGGCTGCAGCCGAGGTAGGCTGCATTTCTCAGCCGCTGCATCATAGAAGGCTTGTAACAGATGTAACAGATGTACCCTTCCCAGCCTTCGGGTTACCCACAGATCACTGCATGCGAATGACGCACAGAAAAAAACAGCACAGCAAAATGGTCAGAAAACGGAAGTGTTGGAGAAGAGCGGGTAAGTTGTTCATGTCCTTGAATCCTTCTTCATTACCTTATAAAGTGTAAAGTGACTGATCAAAGCTTGTGTCCATATATTTTAATCAGAAGTGTTTGTATACATGTGGTTTATCATATAAATGAGCTTGTTGGCATATTAGCAACAAACACAATGCAGTGGGTACCAGTTTGTTCACGCCGCAATTTCAAGAGGCAGCACCTTTCTGGTGACGTCGCCATGTAGGCTTGTTAGGACTGCTCCATTTGTGTGACCAATAGGCTACTAAGAAGGAATCTTCATAGGACAGTCCTACCGAGGACCCACCCTAACTTGGCTGCAGCCCAGGCTTTGGAGCACAGCTTATGTTTATAGGCCGTGTGCATTCATGTGTTATGAGGGGTTGGCTTTGGAAGGAGGGCTGAAAGTAGGAGCTGGGATCTTTCCAGTTGGATTTCTCAAAAACTTGCTTACACCTCCTGGTGTCTGTTCTTGAGAGACTCCTCTAACAATGGCAGTGGGTCAAGCAGACAGATGGAGGCCTGTGCCTTGAACGAATGCTAAAAGAAATTTGACTTTCAAAATAGCATTTCAGATCTAGATGTACATTTGAAAGACCTGGTGCCAAATGTTTCATGCCGGGGCAGCAATATAGACTTGCAGGCCATGTTTTTGTTCCCAAAATTGTATTATTTATAAAAAGTACACTCCACACCATAAAGGTACACCCCATACCAGAATGTCATGGTGGGCAAAGTTTCATTTTTATTACCATTGCTATCTCTTCAGCATTGAACTTTCATGTTCATGACTTGAGCTTGTTGATGGCTCCAATGCTTCGGTGCTTTTTTATATCCATATGCACAAAATCACACATACCGTAGTAAATTGAACATTCATTCAGACATATTTTGCACCCTGCATGCACCTGTATTTCCATCTTTCAGGCTGATTCTTGCTTCTACTCTATGCCACTCCTTTCTCTCTCCTCTGTCTACGATTTACTTCTTTCCCAATCTGTTTATTAAAAGTCAATTCATATTGGCTAAGAGCTGTCTAAAGAGTTTTTAGTTTCTAAGCATCAGATGCAGCCTTGGTGGGCATTTTATGGCAGTGCTGCATGGCATAAATTTTCCCTCTTCAACTGAAATCAGAAAATAATGTAGGTAATTATTAATCAGCTCTACTTTATTTGCTTGGTCCACTCAATTTATCTTTGAGAGTGACACTAATGAGGACCTAACCTACTGACTCTTTGCTCAGTCTGTGTTAAGTTAATGGGTATAAAGTGCATTAGCAGCTTGATGGAAAAATCACTAGTGCTGAATAAATTTTTCGCCTGTGATGAGTCCAGTTTCACTCTGCATTGGAGGAAGGAAGATTTTGAGCCTTGGTTTGCTTTTCCAGTGGCTGTTCTTTATAAATGATGCTGTCCTGAGAATTTATCTCCAAAACATCTGAAACAGGATATGCTGAAACTGTAGTTTTGAACCAGTGTGTGTCAGTCTTCTAGAACTTTGGTTCTGGAGACTTCTGGAGCTCATCGGAAAGGCTGTGAAGAATAAACTTTGGGATAAAGATCCTGGATCTGCTAGAACGGCAGTTTGAGAAGAATGTTCTGGGTCAGGTTGGCTGAAAGAGTTTTCTAGGGAGTGGAGGAATGAAGGTTTTGAAGCCACACTATGAAGTGAGGGTAATGCTATTGCAGTCTGAGCACTGGAAGTGGGAGTTGAAGAACATTCTGCACTTTCGGTTTTGGAAGATAGTGTGTCAGAGTTCTAGAACTGTGGATTTTAAGGTTTCTTGCGCACTCGGTCTCAGTCTACAGGTGTACCTGTGAAGGCAGTGAGTCATGTGAGGAGGGCCTCTAACCAATTAGAGGCTCAGCTGGTGTACCTGGGGCAGGAGCTTCAGCCTTAAAAGGAAGCCTTCAAGATGGTTGAAGAGAGAAGGGACTGACCAGATGTGTGCTGTGGTTTAGTCTGTTTTTAATCTCTTGTATTGGCAGTATGCTTTTGGTTTAGGTATCATTACTTCTTTTACCTTTGTGTATGAGCTCATCTTTTGTGTTGGGGAAGTGCTTTAGTTTTGGAATTTTACCTGCTCACTTTTAATTTTGTTTTACAAGAGGTTTTGTAGCAACTGGGGCTATAAAACAGGTAAGAAGGGCATGCCTACACACAGAAGTCTACTCTTTCTAGTTCCCTATGTCGGAGGGCACCACCACATTTGGTTACTGTCCAGGGAGGTGTAGAGTCGTTGGCTTTTGTTTCCTTTTTTAGGTTAGCTAAAGGCTTTTGTTTTAGAAAAGGCAAGCATGGTTAAGTTTTGTGTTGTTCCTTTTCTCTGGTGCCATCCACAGTTCGACTCTTCCAGTGTGGTACTAGATATCACGGCACACCACTTTATTGTGGTTAGTTTTAATAAAATGGCTTCAAAAGCTCTGTTGGCCTGTTCCTCAAGCTTTTAATCCACACCAGTTCAGTCTTTTATAATGCCAAATGTTCCTGATCCCGCTTTGCCTTAGATAAAAATTAGGGATGTAACGAAAGGTTGAGGAGCTGTACTTTAGGATGAGGTTTTAGAACCACGGTGCAACACAAGGGCTCTGGATCTTCAGACTGGAGGGAACATTCTGGAAATGCAGTGTGAAGTGAGAACATTGGCATGGTAGCGTTAAGCAGAAGTTTCTTGAACTGCAATGTGGAGTGAGGGTACAGTAAGTGGGTTCTGGGGTTGCAGCACATTGTGGACATTCTGGAACAGTTCTACCACTCCTTGTTATACAGTTTGAGAAGAAATTTCTAGAACTCCAAAGTATTGGTCACAGAGTTATGCTGAATTCATGTTTGCATTGAAAGTCATTCTTCACCTCAAAGCAGTACACAGCCATCAACAGTACAAAGCTATGCAATCACTGGCATGGTGACCATGCATGATGGTTTTCACAGGAGAGTTCACCAGGAATTCAACAATGACACATTTGGTGGCCATGGCTCTAAAAAAATCAATGTCTGGTTTATTCAAACGGTGACAAAGTGAAAAATGAACTCTTGATGGAGCGTTCCACTAGCCGCTTTGATTTATGCACCACCACCACCTCTGCAGTGGGACTTTTTCTTGAGGCACTATTGAAAAAAGTGGAATATCCAGTGGAATATCAAACAAGTGAACACCCCATAAGAACTATTGTTTTAGAGTCTCTTTAGAGGCTGTGAGGCACTTCTGGAAATTTGTGAAATTCAATGGTGGAGTTTAGATGCAGCTCCAAATGATTCTAGAACTATGAAGTCTAGAACCTTTGTGAGGGTTAATGGTTGTGAAGTCTGGAGCTTTTGTCATGGTTAATGGTTATGGAACTTCTTTTGAGGGCTATGGTGCATAAATTTGGAACCGCAGTTGTTCTGTGCTTCTGGTTATGTTTTTGGAAATGTAGTCTGAAGTGAGGGGACAAGCATGACGCCTTATTTCTGGATCGGCAATGTAAAGTGAAAGTACTACTATTGCAACTTAAGCAGAAGGTTCTGGAGCCTTCTTGAACTGCAGCATGGAGAGAGGTACATTTTGTTCAGCCAGAGCATCGCAGTCCTTGGGCACTTGGTCAATCTGTCGGTGTGGGGATGGGCAGAGGCAGCGGCTGCATAAACAGGCTGAAATCCTCTTCCGCTAGCCTTGCCTTCCAAACACAACTCAATCTGGGCACATCCTCTCTCCGCACTGGAAAACAAGCTCCTTCATTTAACTGTTAACTGTAAACGTAGGGTTGATTGTAGGCAGTGGTAACAGTAGTCTTGTACTCCTGTACAGTTCTATGAAAATAGTCAGTCTTTTGAAAACGCAAGGGTTATGTTGTGGGCACTATTAGGTCATCTTTCTAATTGCAATTGCATGGGAACAAAACATAATTGGGTAAGATGTTTTGTAACCTGCTTGCCTTTTGTTGGGAAGTTTACATGTGTGATTGGTCAAGCAATCAGTGACCATTTGGCTATAAGAGCACAATGATATACATAAATAGGGAAACGAGCATTAAGACACTTTTCTTTTATTTAATGTACCTCCAGACCACAGAACTGCAAATTTACATGTTTTTTTTAGTCTTGTACTTATAAATATGAAAATATGTTCCTCCGATTTAGCAAGCCTGACATTGTAACAAAAGAAGAACCCATTTTGGTGCTATATTGAACCCTTTTCAGAAAGCTTTTCACAACACAAAGAACCCTTTAATCATGGAAAGGGTTCTTTAAATGCCCATGGTTCTAAATGGAACCACTTTCTTCATTAAAGAACCCTTGAAGATCCATCATTTAAGTGTGCATGAATGTGGAAAGTGGCATGTTCCATGCAAACCATGTATGTTTGTGACCAAAGGAAACCCATGACCAAGTTCAGACCGTGTCCGAAATTTGGTCCAAAATTACAATCGGCATATGAACATAACACTGCCATCATCATGGAGTCGACAGTGGGCTTTGGAGTGGACTTATGACGGTTCACACCTACTGTTTGTGTTCCTCTACTTCTCCAGTGCACTCCACTTTAAACGACACTCATGACTGAAAGCCATCGGAAGTACCACAACCACTGGTTACCCATTTTTCATTTGAGCTGAATATTAGATCTGATTCATGCTTTAATATTGCTTTTTATGGTAATGTTATGAAAGACCTTTATAATAAATGATGCTTTGGTCAGCGGCAAAGACACTTCCTTTGATCTTACTAGTCTTCAGAGCTTTTAAGTGAAAGTTCAGTGTTGACATCATTTGATTTTGTTTTAATGCTTTAGTGCTTCTGTGCTATTAGTGGTTTTCTTAACTGTGTGTGCAAGTGAGAGAAGAGAGGGCAGGAGAATTTGAGTGTGAGCATCCATATGTTAATGTGAGTGGCAGGGTACATGCTGGAAGGGGTCATATGTACACTATGCACGGCAGGGCATGCTGCAGAGGGATAATACCAGCCTCAGCCAATCAATCCCACCAGTCAAAAGATTCATCTGAATGGTAATCCAATTTATTCTGAGCTGGAGAGCACATCAGCAGTTAGGTGAGATCTTATGATGAGGCTAACACACTGAAGGCTGAAGATCAAAGCAAGGACAATACCTCATTCAGCATTTCCTTTGGACAGAGGCAGCTGCAGGATGGTGCACTGGGTCCTTGAGAACAGCAATTGTGTGATTATGTGCTGAGTAAGGGGAACCTTGATGTTTGATTTATTCTGTTATTCTTGGAGGTTTCATATATTTATTTTGAGCAGAGGAAGTGGTTTGAGCTCATAATATTAAACCAAACCTGAATACGGCCCAAGTCTGATCCAGGCTGACCCACAGGGACACATTTAAAATGTGAACTTAGGTCTGGTCCTGCAGAGTTCTGTCCATAGCACAACAACATTCTGTCTGAACTGCTGCCTGACAAAATTTCAATCTGACAGTAACTCTGTAAAAATTCTGCTCAATCTGATTGTTGCCCAAAAATACTCTGTCTGAACTCAACAGTAGCCTGGAGTCCAGTCTCACTGCAGCCTGACAATATTCTATCCAATCTGACTGTAGCCTGAAGAATTCTGTCTAACCTGACTGTAGTGCAACAAAATTGTTCAATCTGCTTAACTCGGGTTGTAGTCAGATTTGTCTTGTCCAATCCGACTACAGCCCAATACAATTTTGTCCAATCTGACATTAGTCTGACAATCTGTCTAATCCAAACCGGACTATAGCCCAACACGGTTCTCTCCGAACCGGATAATAGCCCAACAAAACTCTGTCCTAACTCGACTATAGCCCAACAAAACTCTGTCCTAACTCGACTTAGCCCAACAAAACTCTGTCCTAACTTGACTTTAGCCCAACAAAACTCTGTCCTAACTCGACTATAGCCCAACAAAACTCTGTCCTAACTCGACTTTAGCCCAACAAAACTCTGTCCTAACTCGACTATAGCCCAACAAAACTCTGTCCTAACTCGACTTTAGCCCAACAAAACTCTGTCCTAACTCGACTATAGCCCAACAAAACTCTGTCCTAACTCGACTTTAGCCCAACAAAACTCTGTCCTAACTCGACTATAGCCCAACAAAACTCTGTCCTAACTCGACTTTAGCCCAACAAAACTCTGTCCTACCTCAACTTTAGCCCAACAAAACTCTGTCCTAACTCGACTATAGCCCCACAAAACTCTGTCCTAACTCGACTATAGCCCAACAAAACTCTGTCCTAACTCGACTATAGCCCAACAAAACTCTGTCCTAACTCAACTTTAGCCCAACAAAACTCTGTCCTAACTCGACTTTAGCCCAACAAAACTCTGTCCTAACTCGACTTTAGCCCAACAAAACTCTGTCCTAACTCGACATAGAGCAACAAAACTCTGTCCTAACTCGACTTTAGCCCAACAAAACTCTGTCCTAACTCGACTATAGCCCAACAAAACTATGTCCTAACTCGACTATAGCCCAACAAAACTCTGTCCTAACTCGACTATAGCCCAACAAAATTCTGTCCTAACTCGACTTTAGCCCAACAAAACTCTGTCCTAACTCGACATAGAGCAACAAAACTCTGTCCTAACTCGACTTTAGCCCAACAAAACTCTGTCCTAACTCAACTATAGCCCAACGCGGTTCTGTCCGAATTGATTGTACTAACCTGATTGTACCCCAACAAAAGTCTGTCTGAACCCAACTATAGCAATAGTGCTCAGACACAAAAATTTACATACAAAATGTTCTGAGAAAGACTCAGAAGTGATGCCCCATTTATGCCTTAAATCATACATTAAATACACCATAAAGCCTGAGAACATTCTGGTCTGATTTAGCAGCCTCTGTAATGGCTGGAGAAGGGATAAAATAGGGATGAAAGTTCTTATTTACTCTTTTATTTCAAAACCACTACGTAATGAGACAAACTAACCGAATAAAGACTGAGGTAATTAATTGAATGTAACAGATGGAAAAGCACCGAATGGCACGAATGTAAATTTGTTGGTAATGTTTTCTCTTGAGTTATCAAGTCAGTTTCTGTCTTCTAAATGGAACAATAACTTCATCCCAAGTAACACAGGAACACAGTCTATAGAGTGAAAAATAATCCGATTTGCAGCAATAACTAATTTCCAGAGTATCTATTTCATAATTCCCTTATGCAATAGCTCTGGCAATGTGATTGAATTTGGAGAGATGCATGGCTAATATCTAAGTATAGAAGACAATAATTATTTTAGCCCAGGCAGTAATCAAATAAATTGTCTCTTTCCTGGGCATTTCATTTTTATTCACTAATTGCTAAGAGACAGGCTAGACTGTGATTGCCTGGACACTCAGACGCTGACAAGAAAAGGAAACATGGAAAAGTTTCTAAAATGCTGATTAAGGATTGTATAATGAGCCTCTTAAAATCAGGAATGGCGAAGTAATTAGCAGCACTGGACGTCTTAGTGGTGGTGGGGTTTAAGTTAATGTGGAGAATTTTGCTCAGGTCATGGAGGTGGCCAAGCCAAGGTTCTGCAAGTGTTGAATATTGATGTCGGGGTCAGTGTCTTACGCCAGTGATTTGTTATGCTAATTGATTAGATATTTGATAAGTCGGCTTGCTTAAGCTGTGTGGAGCTAATAGGTGGGTCAGTGAGTTCACGGCTTATTTGAAGTTTTCAGACTTTGGAAAGCACTGATGTGATTGGTGTGATAAATGGTTGTCAATGATCTAAAACCCAAATTGGATTCGATTATCAGGGGGACGTCTGTAATAACATTTAAATGTCTCCTCAGTGATGAAGAAGGCAATGAAATTACAGCAGAACAAATAAGTTGGGCATGGGTTTCTAGTGGGTTGTTTTTACTCTACATTTCCAACAGCTACCAAGATTACAATGACCATGGTGTAGTCACTTAGCTTGCCCAAAAAGAGTCCTTGGCCATGGGGAAAGTGTCACTCCACAACAACGGTGCGTCGCACAGGCAGCCAGCCTAAGCCTCGAAGGCCAAAAATGTCCTTGGCCACGAAGGGTAGAATTTTCCTGCAGCCGAACATCACCAGTCCAGCAGTCCAGGCAGCCTCACACCTGCAGTGCCATGTTACCCCCTGGTAGCCACGTAGCCGCGATGTAGCATGGCTTAGACAGCTGGCCTGAGAGGCCTCCGAGCCGCTGGGTAGCTCTGCTCACGCACCCGAACCCTACCAGTCCAGCCAGCATCATCCAAGCAGCCACAAGTGTTGATCAGGTCCACATTCATATTGTGCATATTATACTTGTAAATGCCACTGCAATCACATTTTAACCCATTTTCACAGTAGCCATAAAAGAAACTCCAAAATGTAGCTTTTTAGGTTTTAGCATGAAGCATCTTCAATAATGTCGATGGAAAATATTTCAGTTTACAAAGCCTGAAACACACTGGACTAATTTGTTGTGTTGTGAGTGGGATTTGTTGAATTGTTTTCACAGCAGGGGTACTTACTCTTCCCTTTTCACCCCTTATTGCTGGCTAGCAGCTCAACACACAATCACAACGTTTCACTTACACTGAACCAACAGTGTCCTAATTAAGCTGATGACAAAGTGACTTTCTGATTCTCACCTTTTAGTTACGCTGTCAGAGTCAGATCTGCCGGAGTCATTGGCCACACTGTTTTACACCCAAACAGAACAAAACTAATTCCATTTCTGAGTAAACGACTGCCCCCCTGTCCAGCTCTCCCACTTCAGACCAGCTGCCCACGCCCCAGCTACCGCCACTTGTCTTGGACTAGCTGCCCACCCTACATTCTCATGGACTCCTAGCTACTACTACTAGTACCTCTGCTATTAAAATTGGTAGTCTGACCAGAGGAGGATGACCCCCCCCCCGCCTTTTTTTGGACTAGTAGTGGGATAGTATAGCTGGTTCTCACTCTGGCTAGTCAGGGCAGGTTCTGATGGGTGTTCTGGTGTGTGAATAATTGTATTTTCAACCCTTTGTTTATAACATGAAGGCTAAAAGCAGAGATGTAGTGAATGGGGTTTGGGTGATGTTGGAGCTGGATTGCTGGCTGATGGACGGTCACAGCTGGAGACTCTGGATGGTGAAGCAGAGTCTGATAAGTGATCTGATTATATTATAATTATATTGTTATTTGGACCCTTTGTTGGAATATGAGGGTCAAAAGCAGAGCAATAATATCAGGATCTTGGGTGAATTACTCACTGATGATGTCATAGCTTGATGTCATGCTTGCTAGTTAGGGCCGGGTCTGCTGAGTGTTCTGATATATGGATCATGACTGTAGCTTAAACCGTTATGAAGCCTAGAAGTCAGGTACGCTTTACACAGATCAGGATGGCCATTCTGCACTCAGTCTGCAGCATCTCACTTTTCTGAAAGCTCTTTTCAAGAGAAACTTTAGGACTTTTAATAAATACTTCAAGGGAAGATGCTAGACAACTCTGATAGTGCTCAACATGAGCCAAACATCTGTCCATAAAAAAGGAAAATTCCCGCTCTTTCTGCTCTCGTCTCAGTGCTCAGAGCTGGACAGAAGCGTCCACAGCCTAAAGGCTTGCATTTTTTCAGTCCTGAAGATGAAGTGTGTGACCCCAAATGAGCTACACAGCAGGACATGGTCTGAGCTCATCTACCCCTTTCAGAAGAGAGATTTTCCAGTTAAAGCAGCAGCGAAAAAAAAAAAACGGAGCTAATAAACAACACTGACCAACCGTTTCATCCATTCGCTCAGAATGAGCCACCGCTACACACCGTGTGTGTGTGTGTGTGTGTGTGTGTGTGTGTGTGTGTGTGTGTGTTTGGTGTTCTTTATTGCCTTAGGCACAATTTCTATCAGCTCTCATGATTTTACCACCCTGAAGAGTGTGTGTGTGTGTGTGTGTGTGTGTGTGTGTGTGTGTGTGTGTGTGTGTGTGTGTATGTGTGTGTGTGTGTGTCAGTCACTGAGATGGTTACAAATCAAAAATATAGCACATAATCAGAGATATAACCTACAGTGGATAATAGCTGGAGAGAGAAAGAAAGGGAGAGAGAGAGAGAGAGAGAGAAAGAGAGAGAGAGAGGAAGGGAGAGAAATAAAGGGAGAGCGAGAGAGAGAGAGAGAGAGAGGAAGGGAGAGAAATAAAGAGAGAGAGAGAGAGAGGAAGGGAGAGAAATAAAGGGAGAGCGAGAGAGAGAGAGAGAGAGAGAGAGAGAGAGAGAGAGAGAGAGAGGAAGGGAGAGAAATAAAGGGAGAGCGAGAGAGAGAGAGAGAGAGAGAGAGAGGAAGGGAGAGAAATAAAGGGAGAGCGAGAGAGAGAGAGAGAGAGAGAGAGAGAGAGGAAGGGAGAGAAATAAAGGGAGAGCGAGAGAGAGAGAGAGAGAGAAATAAAGGGAGAGCGAGAGAGAGAGAGGAAGGGAGAGAAATAAAGGGAGAGCGAGAGAGAGAGAGAGAGAGAGAGAAATAAAGGGAGAGCGAGAGAGAGAGAGAGAGAGAGAGAGAGAGAGGAAGGGAGAGAAATAAAGGGAGAGCGAGAGAGAGGAAATAAAGAGAAGAGAGAGGGAGGGAGGGAGAGAGAGAGTAAAGAGAAGAGAGAGGGAGGAGAGGGAGAGAGCAAAGAAAAGAGAGAGAGCACGAGTAAAGAGGAGAGAGGAAGGGAGATAGAGAGAGAATAAAGAGAAGAGAGTGTGAGTAAAGAGGAGAGCGGAAGGGAGATAGAGAGAGTAAAGAGAGAAAGAAAGGGAGAGAGAGAATAAAGAGAAGAGAGAAAGAAAGGGAGAGAGAGAGAATAAAGAGAAGATAGATGGAGTTAGAGAGAGTAAAGAGAAGAGAGAGGGGGGGAAAAAGAGTAAAGAGAAGAGAGAGGGAGGGAGAGAGAATAAAGAGAGAGTAAAGAGAAGAGAGGGGGAGAGAGAGAAAGAATAAAGAGAGTAAAGAGAAAAGAGAGGGAGAGAGAGAAAGAATAAAGAGAGTAAAGAGAAGAAAGAGGGAGAGAGAGGGAGAGAGAGAATAAAGAGAGTAAGGAGAAGAGAGGGGGAGAGAGAGAATAAAGAGAGTAAGTAGAAGAGAGGGGGAGAGAGAGAATAAAGAGAGAGTAAGGAGAAGAGAGGGGGAGAGAGAGAATAAAGAGAGAGTAAGGAGAAGAGAGTGAGTGAGAGAGACAGAGGAGAGAGAGAGAGAGAGAGAGAGAGAGAGAGAGAGAGAATAAAGAAAGAGTGAAGAGGGAGAGTGAGTGAGAGAGACAGAGGAGAGAGAGAGGGGGAGAGAGAGAGAATAAAGAAAGAGTGAAGAGGGAGAGTGAGTGAGAGAGACAGAGGAGAGAGAGAGAGAGAGAGAGAGAGAGAGAGAATAAAGAAAGAGTGAAGAGGGAGAGTGAGTGAGAGAGACAGAGGAGATAGAGAGATGCACTTCTTACCCTAGTCAATCTATTAGAAATGACTATTTTAATCCATTTGAAAAGCAGCCAAATTCCTTCAGGACGTTGGGAGATAAAGATAAAACGGTCATTTTGTCAGCAGAGGGTTTATCAGCATCCACTGCAGCCAGATGTGTACAGTGTGAAACGCTCTGGGACAGAGTGACCACATCACAACCTTTCCTTTCACTCATCCTTAACCATACATACCGCTGCTGCTGGAAAAACCACGTATCTCCATTTTTGAGGTTTTTCAGTTTTTGACATAATTTGAAAATATCTGTTGTCCTTCACAATGTGTGTAAGTCTCATGATGAATGGACCAAAAGAACCGGCCCAAAATGTCTTGGAAAAAACTCTGCTTCCATTGACTTCCATTAGAAGTAGAGTGTGCTTTTTCCTTCTCCTGTAAAGTTTCCATTTGGGAGAGATGAGATGCTATGAGGTCTGTCTTACAATCCAC
The DNA here is from genome assembly GCF_015220715.1 of Pygocentrus nattereri. Taxonomy (NCBI): domain Eukaryota; kingdom Metazoa; phylum Chordata; class Actinopteri; order Characiformes; family Serrasalmidae; genus Pygocentrus; species Pygocentrus nattereri. The sequence continues at coordinate 5,435,469 of NC_051214.1, forward strand.
AGGTTAAACCTGTGTGTGCAGTTCTCTCTGAGCTCTGCCGAACACTCTAAAAGCTAACACTAGGAAACGTCACTGAAGATGTTGTTGGGAGGATTTAGGTTTAATAAGGAGCGTTCCTTTTTAATATTCATAGGCGAGGAGTTTATGCTCTGGTGAAGACGCTCACGCTCTCATAATATTTCCAAGAAAGCCAAAGGGCGCATTAGTGATATTTAATAGTGACGCTTCTTCCACCCAAACACTGAGAGCTGGCATTTAATGCCTGTTCCCCACCAGAGATAAGGCTTCTGGCTCAGTGCACAGATGCCTCCAACACCCACAATGCCCTTCTTTCACCATATCCATTAATGTAGTTCATTATCTCTCACGGAGCCACAGTGAGTCTTACAGAAGCTGAACTGCTGTCTGCACCTGCGTCGGCTTTAATGAGGACTTGGACTCGTTTTTCATCTCTCTCTGTGTCTGTTTGTCTGTCTCTACACTACAAACATGATCTATGTACACACACATACATCTTCTAAGCCGCTTCTCCCTCAGGGACGTGGGGGGGGGAGCTTATCCCAGCTGTCATCAGGCAGAAGGCAGGATACATCCTGGACAGGTTGCTAGTCCATCACGGGGCAGACAGACAGACCTAGGGACAATTTAGCACATCCAATTGGCCTGACTGCATGTCTTTGGCGGTGGGAGGAAACCACAGTACCCAGAGGAAACCCACGCAGACATGGGGAGAACGTGTTAACTCCACAAAGGACCCTGGTTGCCCGACTGGGGAATCGAACTCAGGCCCTTCTTGGATGGATGAATGAATGAATGGATGGGTGGGTGGATGGATGGGCAGATTGATGGGTGGCTGGGTGGGTGGGTGAATGGAAGGATGGGCAGATGGGTGGGTGGATGGATGGGCGGATGGGTGGATGGGCGGATGGATGGATGGATGGGCGGGCGGGCAGACGGACGGACGGATGGATGGACAGCCAGGGAGGACTGGCGACCTGTCCAGGGTGTATAGACCCCCTGCGACACTGAGGGAGAAGCGGCTTAGAAAATGTGTGTTTATATATTTATATATATATATGAGAGAGAGAAGTGAAAAATCAAATATATTTACATGATTAAGAAGGAGAATAAAATCACGTCTACAATATACAGTCAATGGTCAAACTTCTGTAATTGTGGCCTCTTTCTCTCTTTCATTCACGCAGTTCATGGATTCTAGTTACATTGGACGATCTTCCTATTTACACTGAGGTAAGTGCTCTTAAGTACCATTGTCATTTGAACAAATCTTCATATAGCACCTCCAAAATGGGAGCTTTATAGGACAAGGTGCAAACATTTTTCCTGTCATATGATTCTACTAAGCTGGAGGGAGAAGCCCAATGCATTTTCTCTCCAGACAGCTTCAACACGCTTGGAGGAGAACACTAACTGCCAATTCTGTTACATCAGCTAATAGACACCCCTGTTGGCTATCCAGCCCAGCCAGAGAGACTGACTCAAAGCCATGAATTGGCTGTGGTATCACTGGCAATCAAACCTGTGCTCTCCTATTTCATAATGTCTTATCAAAGAAATGATTCTGATTCTCATTCAGAGAGCAGAAGCTTCTCTCTATCATAGATTCATACAGAGCCTGGACACCCTACAGGACTGCGCAGAACATCAGGCCTCGATTAGCAGCCCTGTCCTGCCCTGTGATTGAGGTGTGTTCCTGGCTGAATGCCCCACTCTTTGGCAGCAGTAATGTTCCAGCAGTCAGACAGGCTGTGGTGGATATGTTGGTGTGAGAAACAGACCTGGTCCTCAGAGAACTGATTCTTATTAGCAGCCAGCTGCTGCAGGACGGTAGCCAGTGCTCTGCCAATGCCAATGACCCTCAAGCTCCGGCCTGAGAAGAGCCAGACTGACCAAACAATTACTCTTGGGCCAGAACACTGTGCAGATCTTCAGCAGAACCCATTATTGAGTCATTCAGTGCATACATCCTCAGCCTCTCTACAGCCTGAATAAATGAATTTTGCTTGGAATCTGAGGTCAGGAGGGTCAACAAGGCACGAGATTTGCGGCGAGGCCTCCAGGACCTGTCAGCAGGACCAGGCTTCCATTCTCCATTGCATGTGTGACACTATAAAGGTCACACTTTATTCAGATGGTCCCCTATAGATGCTCTACAGCTATTTAAATCATTAGCAAACTTTCTGGTGATCCTCAGTTGATTATCAACAACAGTATGGCTATGGTTAGGGTTAGGAGTAGATGGAGGTTTTGCCTTGAGGTTAACCTCTTATTCTCCAGGGTATGTTTTGGTTTTTCCATCTGAATTTACATGACCAAATCATAAGGCAAATTATACAGTAACTGCATGAAATAAATGCAAATTTTTATTCGATTCATTTATCTTGTAAACGCTCCTCTCAAATTGACAGAATGTGTTTTATGATCATGTACATATCGCTCTATGATTACAGTTTACTGCTGATTTTTATAAAAATAATTTTACAGAGTTTATCACTGAAGAGATGCCATCTATTTATAGTTTATAGCCCTGATTTGTGGGTCAACTTTCAGCAGAAAAAAAATAAAATAAAAAAATATATATAAAGGGTTTAAAATTACATCACCCATCTATTTGACTGGAAAGAAGACAGTTACAGCCTCATACGACACCCACCTTTTGAATGTAGCTTAGTCAAATTCTTCATAACTTTCATATTTCATAAGTGCATTTTGGAACCACCGGTGGATCCAAGGAGTTTAAGGTTTTGCAGTTACGGTTAGTTTTAGGGATAGATTTAATAAACTCATTAACACTGAACTTCAAGTTCAGCTGAACTTAATGGGTATTTAGTTGATAGTTATTGAAATGGAGGCTGAGGATTTACAGTTGCAAAGCATTTACAGTGAACCATCTAAGTTACATTCAACTTCAAGTTCAGAGGCATTTAATGACTATTCAGTTGAATGTTACTTAAATATATACTGATCGTTTACAAAGACTCTACGGTGGACCATCTGAATAAAATGTTGCCGCAAGAAAATAAAGGCAATTTGGAGGCAGTTCCCTCAGTTTAATAATGTTTTTTTTGCTACTATACTGATGGAACAAATCATTTGTATGATGGAAATGTGATTTACAAAATTGGACGCTACATCAATTTGGATTGTTGGACTGTTTGATTTGTAGACAGCTGCAAGTGTCCATTTAGTCCCAGCATGGCCATCTTTTGGGAGAGATTTGAATTGTTTTCACAGAAGGGGTCTCACCCCTCCTCTTTAACCCATCATTGCTCCCTAGCAGCTCAGTAATAGTTCACAAAAGTGCCTTTGATAATCTGAACTTAAATTACTGGGAAAAAAACATTTATTTGGTTGAATTAATTAAAAATAGCTGGATTTTAATTCCACCAGTGGACTGCCCGCTAGAGGGCCTCCAAAAACAGTTCAGATCGGTGTCTGGAGTTTGCTGCTTTAGTTTTACCCTTGAGCTATGAGGCTAATGTAGCTTACAGGTAATAGAAGCTCATTAGCTCTAATTAGCAAACTACATGACTAAATCATTATACACTTGCCTCAAATCATGTTGAATTATTAACTAAAAAAATGGTTGATTGGTTAATCTGGCAGACCACATTAGATCTTTGACCATCTTAGGGTATGTTTTTGTTTGATGGTTTAGCTGTTCAACCAGCATGACTGAGCTGTTTGACCAGGATCATGAAGCCGCACACAATCATGAATGACCTGCTAGTCATCCAACATGACTGCACTAGTTGACTAGGATCATCAGCATGACCAAGTCTTTCTTGCAGACCAGCTAAACCATCAAACTCAAGTGAAAACATGCTCCATGCTGGTCATCCAGCAATGTTGATTTACCAGCTTAACCAGCTAGTTGACCATCATAGGGTGTTTTCATCTAGTCCAGTTGGATGTTTAGCTTGTCAACCAGTGCATCAAGACCAATTCAGACCTTCTGAAACAAGCTACCAGCAAAAGCTGGAATTTCTCAGCTGACAAAAGTGTTTTGTGTGTAATTTTGCCTATTTGTATATTTTGGTTGATGACCTCCATCTGTAGTCATGAGAAATTTATGTAAATTTGTATTTGTAATCCCAGTCTCATGACCAGAAAGATGCCGGTTCGAACACCAGAGCCGACAGCACATGACTGAGGTGTCCTTGAGCAAGACACCTAACCCCCAACTGCTCCCCGGGCGCTGCGGATTGGGCTGCCCACCGCTCCAGGCAAGTGTGCTCGCTGCTCACTAGTGTGTATGTGGTGTTTCACATCACGGATGGGTTAAATGCGGAGGTGAAATTTCCCCGTTGTGGGACTAATAAGGGTTTCTTAATCTTAATCTTATTATTTATGATCACACTTTAAACTAATTTGCTTTTCGAGACCGCTGTCCAAAGATAAAACGAGTTTTAGTCAATATAATAGATGTGGTGAACATGAACAAAATATATGTTTATGTATAAGGAAAATCCATATTTTTGCCCTGTCTCATTTCTTCTGCTATACAGAAGTGTCCAGAGAGTGTCCAGAAAGACTGGGGGTGTGATGTACTAAGCCTTTTGTGTCAGTTTTAGGTGTAAATTGGATGCACTCTGCCCACGTGTTATGCACGAAACCAGTGCGTGAGCCTAAATGTGCAGTATTAGCCGCATTCATGGTAAAACATGAAAATCACTTCAGTTCAGGTTTGTGCAAAAAACGGACCCTGCAAAGAATTTCTGTATTTCTACAGTAATGAACTGTGTGATACTTTAAATGTGTTTTGCAGTTTTACGCAGTGAATTCTGGAAAACTGTTTACAGTACAGACAGATTGTACTCTATCAAACACCTTATTGTATGGCTACTGTAATATTACCAGAACAATACTATAATAATACATCAAAGCATACAGCATCATTCATTATATTTCAATGTTAAAGACCCAGCTGAACTGCATTAATGTCTGTGAAATATATTAAAATAAGTTTATACTTAAAGGGTAAAGATTAAAATGCCAGCTAACAGACTTTTAGCATAATAGCTTAATTAACATTTACTAGAAATGTACTGTAGTACTGTAAATTTACAGAGATTCTTACAGTATGGTGCCCAAGCCTAATTACATGGTTTATGGGCAGAAAAATGATCAAATGTGACATGGATTTCTGTTCCACATGCATATATATTTGAGCGAAAAATGGTGAAAATGTTTGAAGTGTGGCTGATAACGTTCAATGTGTCTGTAATAACTGTGTAGTTACACATTAATAATACAACAATGCAACACTAACAATGTAACTTCTGGTGATGTCGTCACTGTAGCAGATGGATTACAGCTTAGATAATTACGCAAGTGTATCTTGACAGTTGTAAAAGCACATTTTGCCTTAAAAAGAGCAGTTTCTACAAATTTTATTGCCTCCTTTCTGTTACACATGTGTAATTACAGATGTGAAAATGTACTATTGCAATTATCAAGTCTATCACTTGTGTAATTACGTGACTAAAACCTGAAGTTGGTACACTTGTGTACTTACATAAGCTAAACGTCTGCAATCCATCTGTAACAGTGAATATGTCAACAGTGCTTATGATTTTGCATGTGTTGTTAATGTGTAACTGCACCGTTATTAGAGGCACTTAATGTAAAGTTTGACTACAAATTGTGGTGGTCTCATACATACACCTCGCCGAGTGTCCACATGGTTTCTGACACAATAGTACAGAACTAATTCAGGCCTCAACATGGCTGGCACCACTGTTTTAGCTATATGATGTAGATCTAATCATGGGCAGTCATGGGCTGGAGGTTAGGGATCCAGCCTCGTGACCGGAAGTTCGCCGGTTCGATCCCCAGAGATGACCGCACATGACTGAGGTGTCCTTGAGCAAGACACCTAACCCCCAACTGCTCCCCGGGCGCTGCGTATTGGGCTGCCCACCGCTCCGGGCAAGTGTGCTCACTGCCCCCTAGTGTTTGTGTGCTCACTAGAGTGTATGTGGTGTTTCACTTCACAGATGAGTTAAATGTGTAGGTGAAATTTCCCTGTTGTGGGACTAATAAGGGTCTCTTGATCTTTTATTACAATGTTTACACTTACAATTACAAAACACTCAAAGAACTTTTGCATGATGAAATGGTTCTTTAGATTGATGGAGGCTGTATTGTATATGCTTCTAGCTTGAAGCAGTAGAAGAACCCTTTTTGGCGCCATGCAGAACACATTCTCCATCACTCTGCAAAACCATTTCCCCATGGTTAAACATGTAAATGGTTCTTTGAGTGTTCATGGTTCTATGCAGAACCTTTGCCTTTGCTAAAGAACTTTAAGAACCATCTTTTTTAAGAGTGGATCACATTGAAATGTTCCATATTCTACATTACATTAGGGTTATAATTGGGGCCTGGTTAGTATAAGCCACTTTCCAACATAGTTCACATTTCTAAAGATATTCCTACTCCTACTGAAACCAGCATGTCACAGTGTACAAATCCCCTGTATTTTCTTAATAGTTGGTTGAATAACTGGTGAATAGTGTCCTAACTGTGCACCACATCACACAAGTGTGCTAATAAGCACCAATGTTCATTAACTGAGTTCTCAGTTAATCGAGCTCAGATTTGTCCTAAGAAAGTGTCTGGTATGCAGCTGGTTGCTGTGCTGATTAACTACAGTCACTTTTAACATTCATGATTAATCTCTTAGCCTGACAGCTTTACAGAAGATTGAATTATGACTCAGGTTTCAGCCGTTATTCTCCAGCTGATGAGGCAGATTGAAATTTCAATAAGGCTTTTCTGCGTCATGCTGCCCTTATGAAGTTAATAGAATTCTGATAACATCATCTACCAAGACCTCCACTTCTCAGAGCACCATGTATATGCAACAAGGCTCAGCAAGTGGACTTGGCTGCGTCCAATTAATCTTTCTTTTTGGCTTCCGGGTTACTAAACAAAGAAATTTCACCTAAACCGTCTGCTTTGGTAACATAGCTGTACATCAGACTTGCAACACTTTATCAAAATGCTCTTGCTTTGTCATTTCATGGTGAGTACAGCATCAAAAGAGTGTAGAAAGTA
>NC_051214.1:5447551-5457551 GCF_015220715.1 Pygocentrus nattereri
AAATCAGCAGAGATAATTTAGTCTTATTAGTACTTCGGATTTCTGCCCTGATAGAGCTCTGAGCTGAGAGTTTACAGCCCTGCTGTCCTCTCCCACTGACGATAAACCAACTTATTAAACTTATTGCACTTTGATGTGCGAGATAAATACTCAATTAGCCTTATTATTTAACTGCATGTGGAGATTTTCACTCTGGGGTGCCAGACTATGAAAATGAGAAATGTAGATGTTTATGTTACACTTCCAATTAATGATCATTTTATTTAAATATTTATATATTTATATATTTACCTGACAGGGACTCTGGGAGTCTTATTGTGGTTGCTAATTAGCTAAAAGCTAAAATTCATATGCTGTGTTCAGGAAGTGCTTTAAAAGCAGCAGGGCGAGACAGTTAAAATGTCACCGTAAAAGACGGTTAAAATGTCACAGTAAGAGAAAAATGCGGCTTAATTGCACGGCCACTGTTGAAGTTTTACCCATGACTTTAATGGAGTTCAAAGCAATAAAAGTTTATGTGTTTTCCAATGGAAGCAAACTGTATGGAGAAATCTCTCCAGCAGAATTAGACAGTCCCTCACTGAAAATCTCATCTTTGTGCTCAAAAACCTTCAGTGAGCACCGCCAAACAATAAGTGGGAGTTATTGAGGGTTTCATGAGGGTTTCACCTATGGGTCATGAGCTTTGGGTAATGACCGAAAGAATGAGATCACGAATACAAGCGGCTGAAATGAGTTTCCTCCGCAGGGTGTCTGGACTCTCCCTAAGAGATAGGGTGAGAGGTTCGGTCATCCGGGAGGGACTCGGAGTAGAGCCGCTGCTTCTCCACGTCAAGAGGAGCCAGCTGAGGTGGTTCGGGCATCTGGTTAGGGAGGCGTCACAGGCAAGTCCACCCGGGAGGAGACCCTGGGGAAGACCCAGGACACGCTGGCGTGACTATATCGCCCAGCTGGTCTGGGAGCACCTCGGATTCCCCCCCAGGGAGCTAGTGGAAGTGGCTGGGGAAGGCGAGATCTGGGCATCATTGCTTAGGATGCTGCCCCCATGACCCGAACCCCAGAGAAGCGGAAGATGATGGATGGATGGATGGATGGATGGATGGATGGATGGATGGATGGATGGGTGGGTTTCATGTAACAGCCTTAGCGTCTTAAAAAGGTACAAGGCAACCCCTTTTGCTTCTGGGAACATCTTGATTTTTCCATCTGAATTTACGCACCCAGATCGTAAGGCAAACTATTCAGTAACTGCATGAAATAAATGCCAATTTTGTTTGTAAATTCTACCCTCAAATGAACAGAACATGTGTTTTATGATCACACATATTTCTATATGCTTACAATTTACTGCTGAAAGCCAAAAATCTTATAATCCAAATCCCAAAAATTTTCTAAAAGTGATGTTTCCAGAGCAGATCACTGAAGAGACGCTGTCTGTTTATAGTTTAGAGCCCAGATTTGGGGTAAAACGGGTCGACTTTCAGTAGAAAAACAGAGTTCAGCTTCTTTTATTATAAGGGTTTAAAATGACATCACCATCTATTAGACTGGAGAGAAGAGCTACAGCCTCACACGATGCCCAGTTCTGAAGAATATGACAAAGTGCAGTTTGGGACCACTGGTTAACCTTCCATTACTTATTCTTTAAGACATTGTAGTTTGAAAGATAGATTAATGAAACTACTGATGAAACATATAGAATCGCTCTTTTTCACCAATATAAACCAGTTCTACTCTATGTTGTGTCGCTAATAACTGTGTAGTTACATGTTAACAACAATGTAACTACTACTGATTTAGTCACTGTTACAGATGGATGAAAGAAATACACCTTATGTAATTACACAAGTGTATCCTAATAGTTGTAACAGCTTATTCTCTTATGTGTAATTACAATAGAGTAATAACATAAAAGTAATTACATATGTCATCAGACCGGAACAGCAGTTTTTTTTACAGCGGTAAAAAGAAATGCGTAATAACTTGCATTAAGACTACATTAGATTAATTACATTATTTACATTAATCACTAACACTGGATCTGCCAGCTTTCCTAACATTTAGCCAGCATTGATGTTGCTAGTGCTGAGACACTGTAACCAGTTTCAGCTTTAAACCAGTCTGTAATGTGACAGAACAGCAGACGCCCCTCATCTTAACATGTAGCTTTTATTATGTTAATTAAATGTGTTGCATTTCCCCAAAGCAACGTCTATATTACCACTGCATTATTACACAGTACCTACATAATAACCTCACAGGAACTGTCCACTTATTTTAAAGTGTAACTGTAACACTACACTAGACAGTTCCTGTGTAGAAGATACACAAGAGGCAAAACTGAAGTTAATAACATGTGTAATTACATAGGCTGTACTTCCGTAATCCATCTATAACATTGACTAAATCATCAGTAGTTAGTGTTGTTACATATGCTATTCAAATGTAACTACACAGTTATTTGAGACACGCAATATAAAGTGGGACCACCAATTTTGTTGCAGTTAAATATATAAATAGATTTGATTCTTATGTTAAAGAAACGCGTTCTAAATGATTCCAAAAGTTTAATAGTTTATTAAAACTAATTTTCTCACATTTAAAAAGTGATCAAATCTACAAGTGGGTAACTTTACTAGAAAGTGCTACAAGCAATGGAGCAGACTAATTATAATGTAATTACCAATGAATTATTATTTAATTACCCCCTGGTGGTTAGAATATAGAAGAAAATATAAAAAAAATCCTCGTGGTACCTGGTTAATTCCACTCTGTCCTAAGTGAGTTATTATTTACACAATCACAACAAATCTTACAATCACTGTGTGCGGTGATGTAAGTAGGGCTGCATTATTAAAGACATGTCATAAAGGTCCGTGTGTTGGTCTAAAAAGAGATGTTTACAAGGCCAGTCATGAAGGCCACTCATATATATACAGTCTGTGCACTGACATTTATTAGCTGTGCAGGATTAAAGAAGTATTATTATTGTTCCATATCTGGTGTAAATTATACAGTCATCCTTCACAGTAAGGTGGATGAGTGTTCTGTTTTCTCTGCTTGTGTATGTGTGTGTGTGTGTGTGTGTGTGTGTGTGTGCGTGCTGTACTGAAGAATCAACACCTACACACTCATATCTGCCCTGTGAGTTTGCAGAGCTGATCGTACTGCAGTAGAACACTCTAAATATGGTCCAGACAGAAGACTGTTCAGAAACGAGTGCTGGAATCAGGACATGGGATGCTACCGCTACTACAACTACTACTATTACTTTTAGTACTGCTAGTACTACTACTACTACCATTAAAAGTGCTACTACAACTTTTACTACTACTGCTATACCAATACTACTATTACTGTCATTTTCATATATCTACTACTAAACCAACTACTAGTATCACTACTACCATTGCTACTAACCACTACTGCTACTACTACTATTACTACTGCAAGTATTACTAACACTACTTATGCTACTTAATAGAACACCAGAGGGAGTATGTTATCACCAAATAACATCATGGCTGTGATTTAGTCCCAGATCATCACAGCTGTGATATTATAGTGATAACACATGACCTCGGATGTTCTGCTGCTTTTATATTACAGTTAAATAAATACAGTAAGAAATGAATAAACTGGGCTGTAAACACAGCATTTAATGTTTTAATGTTCAGTTCCTTTCACCAAATTATAGCTCCTTAACGAGCAGCTTGTTGCTATGTCAGAGTAATGAGCTCCGCCCACTCGCTGCACAGCCGGCAGTTCGTTCTCCAGCTTCTTACACTGTTTCTGTACACAAATTCATGTACTGTCGTCACCACTGAGCAGCTTTTCAGTCGGCAGCTGTGATAGAAGAACAGCTAAACAACCTGGGATCAGCCAGAAATGAACCGAATGCTGTTCAAGTGTGAAGTGTTGTCTGACCAAATCGGACCGAGCCATAAAACTGCCGCAATATCAGGTTCAGCTCAGTTTTGTCAGTTTTTGCCAGATCAGTATTAATGTTGTTTTGTTCCAGCCGGTCTGTAAAGCTTCTTCCAGCCCGTTTAGTTTGGTGAATGTTACTGGGTTCAGTTCTGGCTGATTCCAGGTTGTTTAGCTGTTCTTCTGTCACAGCTGCCGACTGAAAAGCTGCTCAGTGGTGACGACAGTTTGGGAATTTAGTATAGTCTCAACCGATCAGCTGACATGGCCGGAACTAACTGTTGTATAATTTACTATTACTACTACTTTTGCATTTACTACTATTACTACTGTTACTACTAGTGTTTATACAACTACCACTGCTATTACTACTGCTGCTACTACTGCTGCTATTGCCTACAACTACTAGTATTACTTCTACTGCAGCTCTTACTACTATTACTGTAACTACTGCTACCGCTGCTGATGATGATATATGACCACTACCACCACTAATATTACTATTATTGTTGCTGCAATTACTAGTACTATTACTACTGAATTACTAATATGATTGTTTTACTGTTATTACAACAACAACAATAATAATAATAATAATAACAATAATACTAGTAACTATATTGGTCATACACAAACACTGCTCTTTTCAGGAAAGTCAGAATTTGTGTGTTCGGCCTTTTGAGACACAATAGTCGAATTCTGAACAGATGTTATTGTCAAACCTGCTTTTCCAATTACGAGACATTTAAACTGTCAGAGGAGCAGCTGCTGTGCAGATAACTGATCCACTCGGTTAAGCTGTCCAGAGCTGCAATCTTCATGTGGGAATACAAACGCTGACAACAGCTCTGTGTGTGTTTGCTTGTGTATCTTCTCTTGTTTATTCTGTCAAGGCAGCTTCCAATAAAGTATCGTTTTTACTGGTTTCAAAAGCCATTGCGTAACATGTGAAATGGCTTTGCCGTGACAACAGTTCTCAATTAAATTCCTGCAAAATAGCTCAGATTCTCTGAACACATGTGCATGTAATGCAATCAGAGCAGAGAAGCAGGTTGGAGATGTCCTTGACGAGGAGATGCATGACATGAAGAGAAAACGAGACAGAGAGAAAAACAGCTTTGGGGGCCAAGAGACAGAACAGGAGAGAAAGAATCAGGCAAAAAATGGAGAAGGAAAAGTGAGAAACAGACAAAAAGGAGAGAGAGAGAGAGAGAGAGAGAGAGAGAGAGAGAGAGAGTCAAAATAAGAAAGGGGAGAAAGAGAATGAAAGAGAGACAAAGAGAAAAATAACTAAAGAAAGAAAGAAAGAAAGGGCAGATAATTTAGTAGTTGTTTTATGGTCATTATGGTATCTCAAATGGTTGCTAAGTGTTGCCAGGCGGTTACTACAGTGTTGCATGTGGTTGCTAGGCTGATATGATATCTCTAGTAGTTGCTATGCTGTTGCTAGGCAGCTGCTATGGTATTTCAAGTGGTTGCTAGGTTAGTGCAAAGTGGTTCCAAAGGTATTAATGGTGGTTGCTATGATGTTGCTACCATATTTGGTTACATAACCAAATGGCCACATAATCTGACTGTGAACGGTTGCTATACAGAAACTGTGCAACCAATCGGAAATCTGTCTTACAAGTAGACTGAACATTCTGGAGTTGGTCCAGAGCGTAGATATACATACCTAGATGCCCCGTTGTCTATAAAACCAGAGGAAGAACAATCACATCAACAGGTTCTCAGTCATATCTACATAAACATCACCTAGGCGTGAGCATGGATTGCTGCATTCCCTCCATTATACACTCACCAGCCACTTTATTAGGTACAATTTCAATTTGTAATAATATAAATAATACAATTTATTAGGTTCAATTGCTTGTTAACACGATTAGCTAATCAGCCAATCACATGGCAGCAGCTCAATGCATTTAGGCATGTAGAGGTGGTCAAGACAACCTGCTGAAGTGCCGACCGAGCATCAGAACGGGGAAGAAAGGGGATTTAAGGGACTTTGAACGTGGCGTGGTTGTTGGTGCCAGACGGGCTGGTCAGAGTATTTCAGAAACTGCTGATCTGCTGGGATTTTCACGCACAACCATCTCTAGGGTTTACAGAGAACGGTCCGAAAAAGAGGAAATATCCAGTGAGCGGTCAGTTGTGTGGACGAAAATGCCTTGTTGATGTGAGAGGTCGGAGGAGAATGGGCAGACTGGTTCCAGATGATAGAAAGGCAACAGGAACTCAAATAACCAACCAGAATCTCTGAGGAACGTTTCCAACACCTTGTTGAAAGTGTGAAATGAAGAATTAAGGCAGTTCTGAAGGCAAAAGGGGGTCCAACCTCTACTAGCAAGGTGTACCTAATAAAGTGGCCGGTGAGTGTATAATCCTATCCTATTCTGTGGTGGCATTCACATCGCTGGTGGTGCTGTAAAAAAGGAAAAAAGATAAACATTGTCTTTTCTGTTATTGTACAAACTGATTAGCCTCACAGTTTAAAGCTATTTACAGATTGCTGGGGATATGCAGCACATTCAAGCTATGCTATAATAAGATTAGCTGTGAATCACTCCCTGTTTCTCGTTATCTTCATCTAAAGACCCTGGGGATTAAGGATTATGAAAACAGTTTGCTGTTGTTTTTTCCGCTCCTGATCAGTTCTGACACTGCTATGCACGATGTTCTTTCTGCTTTGTGCTGTGTTGCTTTAGAGGGAAGATGGCCATTATGTTCTGATCCCACAGTGGAGCTGTGCTCCGTCACATGAGACGAGGTGTGAAATGGGTGTGACTCTGATTCTGTGTTTACTCCGGCACAGAGGAGATACCAGCGCTTATTTCACACTTTGCGGAGGGTCAGCGGTCCCAACGGAGAAAAGATAGTGTTTTAATAGCTGATGCTTTCATTCTTAATGGTCCATAAGGAGTGAGCGCAAATAAACGGAACTCAGGCAGGACAGAGACGCTGTTACTAGAAGGCTGTGTTTCTAAAAATGGCGCAGTTAACAGCTGTGATCGCTTCATCGTTCATATAAACATATAAAGTCTTGATGCTTTTTTAATGTGTTCCTCTTGTTGCTCATTCCTTCTTAGAGACAAGTACGTTATTTTGTTTACCACAGTTATTGCTGGTTGAATTGTTTGCTGTCTACCGGAATTATGGGTGTTATCCTTGCATGTATTATGTATTAGGATATCCAAATATTGGCCACTTTATTAGAAACCTGTCCCTTGAACAATCACTCACTGGCCACTATATTGGAAAAACCCACAGTATACATGCACTCAATGGCCACTTTATTAGAAGCACCGTCCTTCTTTGTTCTCTCACTGGCCGCTTTATTAGAAACACCTACCTTGTGCTTTCACTCCCTGGCCACTTTATTAGAAACACCTACCTTGTGCTTTCACTCAGTGGCCACTTTATTAGAAACACCTACCTTGTGCTTTCACTCACTGGCCGCTTTATTAGAAACACCTACCTTGTGCTTTCACTCACTGGCCACTTTATTAGAAACACCTACCTTGTGCTTTCACTCAGTGGCCACTTTATTAGAAACACCTACCTTGTGCTTTCACTCAGTGGCCACTTTATTAGAAACACCTACCTTGTGCTTCCACTTACTGGCCACTTTATTAGAAACACCTACCTTGTGCTTTCACTCACTGGCCACTTTATTAGAAACACCTGCCTTGTGCTTTCACTCACTAGCCACTTTATTAGAAACACCTACCTTGTGCTTTCACTCACTGGCCACTTTATTAGAAACACCTACCTTGTGCTTCCACTCACTGGCTGCTTTATTAGAAACACCTACCTTGTGCTTTCACTCAGTGGCCACTTTATTAGAAACACCTACCTTGTGCTTCCACTCACTGGCCACTTTATTAGAAACACCTACCTTGTGCTTCCACTCACTGGCCACTTTATTAGAAACACCTACCTTGTGCTTTCACTCACTGGCCACTATATTAGAAACACCTACCTTGTGCTTCCACTCACTGGCCACTTTATTAGAAACACCTACCTTGTGCTTCCACTCACTGGCCACTTTATTAGAAACACCTACCTTGTGCTTCCACTCACTGGCCACTTTATTAGAAACACCTACCTTGTGCTTTCACTCACTGGCCACTTTATTAGAAACACCTGCCTTGTGCTTTCACTCACTGGCCACTTTATTAGAAACACCTACCTTGTGCTTTCACTCACTGGCTGCTTTATTAGAAACACCTACCTTGTGCTTCTACTCACTGGCCACTTTATTAGAAACACCTACCTTGTGCTTTCACTCACTGGCTGCTTTATTAGAAACACCTACCTTGTGCTTTCACTCAGTGGCCACTTTATTAGAAACACCTACC
Source organism: Pygocentrus nattereri (assembly GCF_015220715.1). Classification (NCBI taxonomy): domain Eukaryota; kingdom Metazoa; phylum Chordata; class Actinopteri; order Characiformes; family Serrasalmidae; genus Pygocentrus; species Pygocentrus nattereri. The sequence continues at coordinate 5,455,837 of NC_051214.1, forward strand.
TTGTGCTTTCACTCCCTGGCCACTTTATTAGAAACACCTACCTTGTGCTTTCACTCCCTGGCCACTTTATTAGAAACACCTACCTTGTGCTTTCACTCTCTGGCCGCTTTATTAGAAACACCTACCTTGTACTTTCACTCCCTGGCCACTTTATTAGAAACACCCACCTTATACATCAAGTAACTGACCACTTCATTGAAAACACCTACTTTGTATATCTACTTATTAGTCACATTTTTAGAAACACCTACCCTTTTTTCCATTTACTGGAGACCTTTATTAGAAACATTTACCTTGTATATCCACTCATTGGCTATTACATTAGAAACATCTACCACTGGCCACCTATAAGTTCTGCCTATCTTATAGCTCCAGAATATAACTGCACAATTCCATACTACAGTCCAGCTGTTGCTGCAGTTTATCATCTCCCAGCACCCCATTCATTATTGATCATTTTCTGACCACAAGCCTGCTGTTGGCCAGATATTATTTAATCAGTGGTTCACTGTCAGCCCAGCAGTAACACTGGCACTCAACCAAAAGTAAACTGCCACCCAAAAATATCCAGGAAAAGTGCCCTTCTGGTCAGAAAGTGACCACTGATGAAGAGCTGTAGAGGGACTGACTACACTCTCTGACTGTACACTAGCAAGACAAAGCTAGTGAGGAGACTCTAATAACATGGCAGTGAGTGTAATATCTACATAACAAGCTGATTTCACACTACACTTCATACTACACCTCCCTATTTCCCATCCGCTTTCTGTGGTAAGCCCTTGGATAAGCTGCCAACAGTGTAGATTTGTCCGGTTCACAGCACCAATGTCACAGAGGACATGGACTCATCCACACCCACCCTGACCGGTAGAGACTATGAGTGGTCTGAACTGCTCAACAGCATGTGTGGTCCACACTGTGAAAGAGCTGGAGGAGCAAACTGCAACTAACTGGATATAAAAAGAGTATTTTAGAGAGGCATTGTCTTTCAGAAACAAAGATCTCTAAAAATTGTGGAAAATTTCAGAAAAATGATCCTCACTGTACAATTGTGAAAACTTTGGATAGCCCACCATCTGCAGTTCATAATATCATCAAATGATTCAATGAATCTGGAGAAATCCCTGTACGCAAGGCACAAGGCCGATGGTCAATACTGGATGCTCGTGATCTTCAGGCCCTCAGGTGGTCCTGCATGAGAAACAGGCATGACTCTGTACTGGAAATTACTGCATGGGCTCAGGAACACTTCCAGAAATCATGTCTGTCAACAGGGTCTGCCGAGTAATCCATAAATGCACGTCAAAACTATACTCTGCAAAGAAGAAGCCACATGTCACCATAATCCAGAAACGCCACCATCTTCTCTGGGCCAAAGCTCATTGAAGATGAACTGAGGCAAAAGGATAACTGTTCCACGGTCAGATGAATCAAAATTAGAAATTCTTTTTGAAACCACAAAAAGCCTGCAGCTCTGATGGCATGAGGTTGCATTAGTGCCTATGGTATGGGCAACTTACACATCTGGAAAGGCACTATCGACGCTGAAGACTGATGAGGTTATGACACCTGATATGAGTTCTATGTTCTATTGTAAATAAAATATGGGTCTATGGGATTTGCAAATTATTGCCTTCTGTTTTTATTTACCTTTATTTACATTTTATACAGCGTCCCAACTTTGGTGAACTGGGGTGGTAATTTCAGGTATCAAC
>NC_051214.1:5460051-5505051 GCF_015220715.1 Pygocentrus nattereri
CTCTCTTTGTCTCTCTCTCGCTCTCTTTCTCTCTGTGTGTTGTCTCTATACTTGTTTACATTCTCTCTCCGTGTTGTCAATCATGTATAAAGACTGTAATTACATAGCTATAACTGTGAAAACCCATATTTTTGTAGTCACATTGATTCATACAAACATAAACATTGAGGCACCTTTTAGATCTCAATTACAAACACACTACAAAACTAAACAGTGCAGTTCAAACACATTTAACTAATTTTGTCAGTCTGTCTGTGTGTTTGTGTGTTTGTTTGTTTGTGTGTGTGTGTGTTTGTTTGTTTGTTTGTTTGTTTGTTGGCCATGGGCTACTGCTTTGGTAATTTCACACATGCCACACTGATAAAGACTGTCAGGCCCCTTTTATCATTACAGTTGTGTAATGATGTACAGCTCAATGTTTCCTATGCAAAAAGGTTGGTGTGAAATAGAAATAGTGTTATCACAGCTTCAGATACCAAGAAAAATGATCTGATATATATATATAATACAGATATACACTATTTTTCCAAAAATATTCACTCGTCTGCCGTCACACGCATATAAACTTGAGTGACATCTCATTCTTCTAAACCATAGGGTTTAATATAATGTCGGCCCACCCTTTGCAGCTGTAACAGCTTCAGCTGTTCTGTGAAGGCTTTCCACAAGGGTTAGGAGTGTGTTTATGGGAATTTTTGACCGTTCTTCCAGAAGTATATCTGAGGTCAGACACTGATGTTGGATGAGAAGGCCTGGCTCACAGTCTCTGCTCTAATTCATCCCAAAGGTGTTCTATGGGGTTGAGGTCAGGACTCTGTGCAGGCCAGTCAAGTTCTTCCACACCAAACTGACTCATCCACGTCTTTATGGACCTGCTTTGTGCACTGGTGTGCAGTCATGTTGGAACAGGAAGGGGCCAAACTCCCCAAACTGTTCCCACAAAGTTGGGAGCATGAAATTGTCCAAAATCTCTTGGTGCTGAGGCATTAAGAGTTCCTTTCACTGGAACTAAGGGGCCGAGGCCAACTCCTGACAATCAAGCCCACACCATGATCCCCCCTCCACCAAACTTTACACTTGGCACAATGCAGTCAGACGAGTACTGTTCTCCTGGCCAAACAGCCAAACCTGACTCCTCCATCGGATTGCCAGATGGAGAAGCATGATTCATCACTCCAGAGAACACGTCTCCACTGCTCTAGAGTCCAGTGGTGGCACATTACACCACTGCATTCCACGTTTTGCACTGCGCTTGGTGATGTAAGGCTTGGATGCAGCTGCTCGGCCATGAAAACCCATTCCATGAAGCTCTCTACGCTGTTCTTGAGCTGATCTGAAGGCCACATGAAGTTTGGAGGTCTGTAGTGATTGACTCTGCAGAAAGTCGGGGACCTCTGCTCTCTATGCCCCTCAGCATCCGCTGACCCCGCTCTGTCATTTTACGTGGCCGACCACTTCGTGGCTGAGTTGCTGTCGCTCCCAATCGCTTCCACTTTGTTATAATCCCACTGACAGTCGACTGTGGAATATTTAGTAGTGAGGAAATTTCACGACTGGACTTGTTGCACAGGTGGCGTCCGATCACGGTACCAAGCTGGAATTCACTGAGCTCCTGAGAGCGACCCATTCTTTCACTAATGTCTGTAGAAGCAGTCTGCAGGCCTAGGGGCTCGGCTTTATACACCTGTGGCCATGGAAGTGATTGGAACACCTGAATTCAATGATTTGGATGGGTGAGTGAACACGTTTGGCTGTATAGTGTATTATTTCAAGTAGGCAATTAGATATACATACACGACATATTGTAGCAGGTGCTCTGTCTCTGTTTCTCTCTCTTGTTCCTCCACACACACACACACACACACACACACACACACACACACACACACACACACACACACACACACACACAGACATTCTCTTGGGTGTTTTTTCTCTCTCATCCTTCTTGAAATGCAAATGAGTTTCAAGCCATGTTACGAATGTGAATGATGTGCTATATGAGATTAGCCATAGCAGCCATATGTTTCCTGCACTAAATTCCTAAAGCAGGCATCATCAAACGAGACACAAACTCAATCACACCTGGGCACCCGGCATGTTTGGCACGTTTCTGAGCCCAGATAACCTGCTGTATTTTCTCTTTTATGCCATTTGTGTTAGATCCCTACAGCCTGGACTTGCTTCGGTTTAATCTCCACTGAAATGATCGTATCAGCACTTCTGCTCTCAAAACTGTATTATCGCAAAAATGCCTTGGCTCTGCATCCACTGAACACAGCATTATTCATATTAATGCTTAAAAACATCCTTTACACTATTCTCAAACATCATGCCTCAGCTCTTATCCCTCTCTTCTTTGCATTTTGTCTCAATTGCTTAAATGCGATTCTCATATTGGGCTCACATTCACAGAAAAGCTGATTCAAACCCCTGAGGGATGCGTTTCCTTATGCAGAATGACCTATTTAGACCCTAAAACACCTCAGGTCACTTTATATGCCTCGACCAAATGGACCCACAGAGCGATGTGATACTGAAGAGTGGACTCCCAGGACATTAAACGTGTTCTGCAGAGCTGAGCACAAGCTCTATTTGAGCTCACTTTGCAATTCAACTAGGGGTTGTATTGCAAAACACTATAAATCTCTTAATGGTGAGGAAGGTTGTCGCTGCAAAACCCCTTGTACCATCAACTGGGGAGAATAATTGTCACTTCAAGTGAATAGTGACTCAAATAGAAGTCAAAGTGTCACAAAACCAACTTCAGTAGTAAAGTTTAAATCCCCCAAACTGCCACTCAGTCACTCCCTGATCTTGCTGGAAGCCACCTTGTAACACCCCTTTACCAGCTGTTCAGCATTCTTAACTGCTTTTTTTCAGGTGTATTGGTAGCTACAATCTTAAAGATGGTTCTTAAAGGGTTCTTTAGTAAAGACAATGGATCCATATAGAACCACAAGCACTCCCATAACCACTACATGGGTCATTCTACAGAAACGTCCATTTTTGTGTCCCTAACATTTACAGATATGTTACACTTGAGAAACATGTTAGGGTTACGATTTACGTATAGATTTTAAAATAAAAGAATAGCTTATTTTAACAATTACACCTTCTTGAACCATCAATTGAGCAATATTGGATGAGAATTCCAATTGGACGAGAATTCTAGAGTTCCAAGCACCACAGAAGTGCCTGTCTGCACAGTCATGTGTAAAGGCTGAGGGCATATTTGGAAGAAAAAAACTTTTTTTTCTGCATTTTTAACTAAAATAATCTACACATGACTATATAACATGTAAATTAAGTGACATAAAGAAACCAAATGGCAATAAAACATATTATGAAAGTTTCCCGGGAGTCATGTCACTGGTGTTACCACAAAACAAAAATCTCTTATTTTGAAATAAAAGGCACACTGATGACATCATTCGACTTCCTTTTACCTGTTTTCTGAGGATCTGTGAAGAAAAGCTCATGGTGAGTCCACTGTGTCTTTCAGTTCTCAGAGATTAGCTCCTGATTTCATATGAACCGTTTAGCTGACGTCACTGGTGTGACCATCTTTATTCTGAGGTAATTGTGAAAAAACAGAACACAAATGGATTAAATGACAAATTTTAGTGGATGTTCCATGATGGACAACGTGTGGTGTAAAGCTGTGCAGCAGCCGTTTAGTAAAATGCATCATTCGTTTAAAATGTCACAGGTGTGACCTTTCTTATGTGTAACACCAATGAGGATCGGTAACACCAGTGATGCCTATGCAGAGACAGAAAAGAGGCCGTTTCTGTAGAATGATCCATATGCTTAAATCGTTCTGCGCATCATAAATTCTGTATAGAACTTTCTTTTTTTCAATATCACACCTAAAAGATGGGCTCTGTAGTGGCCATTAAGCGGACGTGTAAGTTAGATATTTCTAAGAGTGGCCATTAAGTGAACATATAAGTTACATGTTCCTAATAGTGGCCATAAAGTGGACATATAAGTTACATGTTTCTAATAGTGGCCATAAAGTGGACGTATAAGTTACATGTTTCTAATAGTGGCCATAAAGTGGACATATAAGTTACATGTTTCTAATAGTGGCCATAAAGTGGACGTATAAGTTACATGTTTCTAATAGTGGCCATAAAGTGGACATATAAGTTACATGTTTCTAATAGTGGCCATAAAGTGGACATATAAGTTACATGTTTCTAATAGTGGCCATAAAGTGGACGTATAAGTTACATGTTTCTAATAGTGGCCATAAAGTGGACATATAAGTTACATGTTTCTAATAGTGGCCATAAAGTGGACGTATAAGTTAGATGTTTCTAATAGTGGCCATAAAGTGGACATATAAGTTACATGTTTCTAATAGTGGCCATAAAGTGGACATATAAGTTACATGTTTCTAATAGTGGCCATAAAGTGGACATATAAGTTACATGTTTCTAATAGTGGCCATAAAGTGGACATATAAGTTACATGTTTCTAATAGTGGCCATAAAGTGGACGTATAAGTTAGATGTTTTTAATAGTGGCCAGGGAGCTGATGTACAAGGTGGGTGTTTCTAATAAAGTGGCAAGTGAGTGATGGTCATTAAATAATACTTTTTTAATCCCACAATGGGGAAATTCCACCTCCGCATTGAACCCATCCGTGAAGTGAAACACCACATACACACTAGTGAACACACACACACTAAGGGGCAGTGAGCACACTTGCCCGGAGCAGTGGGCAGCCCCGAGGGTGAACCCGTGTCACGGGTTAATAAATGGAGTGTGTGTACATATTTTATTTTATTCACTGATTTTATTGATGTACCACTGAGATAAAGGAGATATACTCCGTACTATAAAAACCCTAGACAGATAAATCTAAGGGCAAATAAAGCCAGTGAAGCCAAAGGACATCTTGTAAAAAACATATAATTACACAGTGCCACTCTCAGGTGTGGCAGCCTTGTTGAAGCTGACATTTTTCTTCTTTGTTGTTCAGAGGTCTGGAGGCAGCAGTAATGGAAGTGCTTCAGCCAGCACAAGACTGTGCACAGGACCGAAAGAACAGCGTCTTATGACAGGGGAAATGATAGGCACTCCAAAGCCTTTGCTGCTCACACATACAAAGCAGTAGCCTATTGAGCAAGTCTACAAGTCTGTTACTGCTTTTTTACTGACACTTATGACATGAATTTGTGGCTCCTTTCTGTACAAATATTCATAAAACAGTATAAACAGCTGATAAATTTACAGAGAAATGTACAGAAAAAATAGTGTAATATCTAGACAGATACAGCCAAGCAAGCTCCCCCACTGGTTAGGCCTGCAGGAGCTGAACAGAAGGCCTAACATCAGATTCATTCATAAAGCATTAAGCCATGAGAGGCTGTACATTATTGCAATTTTATCACGGGGAAGTTATTCTTAGGCACCATGCAATGTGAAGTAAGATGGTGGCCAACATAAAATATTATAAAATAATTTAAGTTTTTATTAATTATAATTGACCTAAACAAGACCTTTAGAGTGTGGAATAATTGCCAAGAAACCATGGACCACTGAATCTGCGGAACTTTTGGTCGCCCATCGCTGTATATTGTGGACATGCACACTGTTTAATGCAGAAACTTTTACTTTGTAAGTACTTTTTGGTCACTAAATTACCAGCATGAGTCTTATTTAGCACCAATCTAGCGGCACTTGTCTTCTCACGCTGGGGCTGAATGTCAAATAGCTTCCTGCTCCCTACAGAGTGCACTACGTAGTAATTTAAATACTGGATCCTGCAACACAACAGAGCAAAATACAGCTAAGAAATAGTCATTTGGGACTCAGACATGTCCACACTCAGTAAATGCTGCACTGTTTGGCTGTAGAGGCTAGAATTTCTTCCATAGCTAGCACACTATTTAGGGAGTACAGAGCTGTTTGGGATTCAGCCTGGGTTTGATGCTACTTCTGACTGAAACGTGAACATTTGCACTGTGTAAGACATTCAAGTGCCAATTTTAAGACTTTAATACTGCCGTTTTACAGTGAATCATACCATAGGTACTTCAATTCAAGCCTGTGATAATGATGATGGAGTTGTTTAGCATGTTTGCTGTCTTTTAGCCTGTTAGAAGATCTGCCTAGTTCTAGTTAAGAACATAGGTTGCCAGCCCCTCAGTTTCAAAAAATGTTTCGTACTTCGTCAATACACTCAGTGGTCCATGTGAGCAGCAAGAACAAGGGAAACAACACCTCTAGTGCTAATTTCTAGGAGTATGTTAGCACCAAGCTAAGCTAAGGTGATGGTAATTAGTATTTGTGGTCATTCTACATTAGACGTGGGTGTTTACAAAAGACATTTTGTGTTTTGTTTGAAGCGTCCACCTCTAGAATGGTGGACTCTAGAATGTAGAATGACCAAGAATGCTAGTTACCGTTACCTTAGCTTAGCTTGGTGCCAACATACTGCTAGAAGCACTAGAGGTGTGTTTCCCCATGTTTTTGACAGTATGGCCTTGCTGTCATTGCCTCTTTCAGTCCACCACTCCTCCCACAATCCCCCAGCAGGGCTATTACCTGTCTCATCAACTCAAAAAAGTGGGACACATTTTGATAAAAGTACAGGGGACCCTCATCAAAGCTATACTGTGACATTTTTGTGTTTTTAGACTCATCACAAGCCTCCTAAATGTAGAACTTTCCTACATGGCCATTTCGCACCTCTTTTCATACTTTAGATATAAACATGGTGTTTTTTGTTGCTGTGCCTTTACGACAGCTGTATGTAAATTACATCAGTTCCGACTGGCTGCCCTGATTTGTGCCTCATCCAAAAAGCAGCTCAGGATGAAACACCCTTAATCGCTTCCGCATGAATGGGTGTAGCTAAACTGCTGTTGGTTGAACAGGTGAGTGAATGTAAATGTTGCTTTCGGAACAAAACCAAATGGTAACTTTACAGGAAAAGGAAAAAACATGCTTTACTTTTAATGTAAGTCAATGGAACCAGACGTCTTTCCGAGTCATTTTGAGCTATTTCTGTAGGTCCAATCATCACGAAATTTACACGCAGTGTAAAGGTCAAAAGACATTTTCAAATTCTGTCAAAAACTGAAAAATGAAAAAAAATCGAGATTTGTTCTGAAAGCAGTGATGGATCTATTTCTGTTTCAAGCTTTTATTCCTCTGTGTTGTACTGACTGTGCAGGTCTTGCATAATCTCTCAGAGACCAAGTAAACAGAGAGAGAGAGAGAGAGAGAGAGAGAGAGAGAGAGAGAGAGAAAGAGAGAAAGAGAGAAAGAGAGAAAGAGAGGGGTAATGGGCTTCATGTTTTTGTGATTCGCACAGGCTTTAAATATTCAATTAGCTCCACTTTGGAAAAACACAAGAACAGCATTAAAATCATTTAAAGGAAAGGAAAAGCGTCATTTGTTGCTGGTAAATAAACACAGATCACCATAGCGACCTGGGCAGATGGACGGCTGAGATAGCTGATTACTTAGCAGCCACGAAATCTCATCATCAAGCGGACTGTTCCTGCAGAGAACGCAACAGAACATGTACACACCACCTTTTTAGAGCAGGTTTTGTAGCAGCGATATGGTGCAACTGGATGAGAAGGGAACCAAAAAAAAAAGCCTACAAAGATTGAAGTGTGCAGCCCAAATACCTCTGAAGCTGTGAAAATGTGCACTCTACACTGTCAGTAATGAAGGTTCTGCTCAGGTATATTTACATTTATCAAGGTACAAACAATGTAAATGTTCCTTCAAAGGTTCTACAGCAGTTTTAAGGTCTGATTGTGAATCGTAAATCAGCTTTTCCAGGTGAAAAGTTCGTATTTGTACCTTTTCATAACCGAATGATTTAAAACAGAACAGTAGAATGAAAGTCTGGAGGCGAGACGGGGTGTGGAGTCAGTACAGCTTAGAAAGTATCATTTCAATGGTTTATGGGCCAATTATGTTCCCTTACTAAAGGTACTGAGATGTACCCTTGAGGGAACCACCCCAGTGACAAGAGAACTGCCCCAGTGACAGTTTAGTACCTTTATTTCTGAGAGTGTATAAATACACAATTACAAACTGTCCTCACCGCTGTGGACAACCAACCAATGGACTACAATCCCATGGACCACCACTCAGTGACTCAGCAGATGGGCTACAGTCTATAACTGTATCTACATAACTGGCTTGAAGCTCATCACAGTTGAAAAAGAGTAATTCTGACCTTCTGAAGTACATTTTATTGACCTTGTGTGCCAAAAATTAAGCCGGCATCAAGCAGGAGCAAAGGATATGATCAATTAACAAGTTTTCCAGCTGAAGGCTATATTTGTATTCTGAACTCAAACAGCTGCCATATTTCCAATCCGGCTCTCTGCAGGTTGTCTTTCAGTCAATAAAGTTCAATACCCTCAGTGCCAGGGTCTGCAGGCCTGCAGTGTTGTTTATTCCATGAAAACTCTGAATCACTCTGAAAGCTTTCTGATTATGTCCAAGGGCATTGCAGCCATTTGCCTGGAAATGAGCTTGTGCGGCCACATTTATGGCTCCTAGAGAAGCCAAGAAAAGAGGCTCATTATTAGCAGAGGGCAACAATGCAGCGTCTTCTTGAAAGGAAAACGTCCACCAATTTTTCAGTTTCTTCACAATTAAACTGTTAGGATGTAAACAGATTCATTCAGAGCGGTTTGGTTTGACGTGCTCTGTTTTAGAGAAAATGACCAAGTTCGATTTTTTTACAGTGGTGGTGATAGGAACAGTAGTGAGGTGGGTAGTGCTGTCACCTGGGTTCGATTCCCCTGCCGGGTGACTGGGGTCCTCTCTGTATGGAGTTTCCATGTTCTCCCCGTGTCTGCGTGGGTTTCCTCCCACAGTTCAAAGACACGCAGTCAGGCCGGTTGGACATGTTACATTGCCCCTAGGTGTGATTGTGTCTGTCTGCCCTGCAATGGACTGGTGACCTGTCCAGGGTGTATCCTGCCTTCTGCCCAATGGGATAGGCTCCGGCACCCCTCTGCAACCCTGAGGGAGAAGCAGCTTAGATTGTGTGTATGATAGGAACCAGACATCTGAAGCATTTCATGCCTTGCAGATGATTATGCTGCCTGATGCCTGACACTTTGTTAATGGTGGTAAGTTGAGAAGGTTTTGGCCTAGAATATATTTTTAAAACCATGCATGATGGAGTGGTACTCCACGTGTTTGGTGTTGTAAGACTGAGTCATTTTCCAATCATCAATGCAACGTATAAAAAGTAATGGAGTGCACAGCTGAGGCTCAGCCGGGGTTGTTGGACGGTCAGAGCAGGGTTGGTGGACTCTGTCCAAGACCATTTTTCAATTTTCACTGTTTGAAGTTGATTCATTCATCTCAGTGTGTTGAATGGTATGTTGGAGATCTCTGGTCTGAACATGCGTGTAAAGTGGGGGGGGGGGGGGGGGGGGGGGTGAATGTGGTGAATGGTGGTGAATGTGGTGTGAATGCCATATGTTGTTATTGTCAAGACACCCTGGGGTCCCCAGATTTGCCATTATTTGACATGTAAATGCTAACAGAAGTTTGATATCTTCATAAATTTGGCTACTTTAATCAAAAAAATGCCTAGCACCTGCAAAGTTTTGTAATTTTTGGCTGATAGAGATCTTGAAAACAAGTGCAGTTGTAGTTATCTTTTCAGAAATTGTTAGTCTGGAGTGTCTGTGAGGTAAACGTGCAAGAAATCTGATGGTGATTTATTCTATTGGTTATTACTGAGTGAAAATAAACAATAAGCATAAGCATTAACATACTTTTTATACATTTTTTGTCCTCTTGGATTCATGCTGAGCACTAAAAGTCTGATACACAGCAAGACAAGCTTTAATTTTAATAATATTAATTATTAGATACGTTTAATACTTGAGATCAATGTAAATTGAAAGACAGCTAATTTTATAACAATATTTGTCATATTTATTGTTATTTATCTGTCAAAATATTAGGGCCTGTTATTGTGATTTTGAGGGAAAGAGGTAAAGGGCACATGTGTAGTGGATTGGGACAAGGCCATGTGTTGCCTTGCAGCCTGCACACACCACATGTTAGTTCATTTTATATGTTTAACTGCATTTTGAGTCATTTTATGTGTATTTAGCTGTAAATTTCAGCATGAAACTCAGAGTCTGAATCAGTCAGAGGACTGTTTGAGACACAAGGGAAAGTTCTAGGTCACACATGTGCAGCCAGCCATTAAAACTGGGCATTTAAATGGAGGTAAATGCAGGATCTAAAACTGTGGTTTTCTGGACTGGATTACTGACTGGATCTTCACTAAAACTTCAGAAAGTCACTCTGTGCCTGAGCTGTGATGTGTGCATTGCATTGCTGTTTTAATATTCTGCAGAAATAAATATCAAATATAAAATGAGTGGCCTGTGCCAAAGTTGTCGCATTTTAAATTTTACATTTAATTTCTATTTTTAAAACTTTTAATATGCTAAACATGTCACTTGAACAGGGTATTCAAGTGTTTGCATATGACTGGCTATATTTGAATACTTCCAATAAAATAACATGGTTGTTGATTTGAAGTGAGAATAAATTAACACATTTTTTACAGGGAACAAACATTAATACGTCATTATTAAAAAATAATTTGGCTCAAAAGTTGTATGCATTTGCTTAACATGTTGGACAAAAATAAAACATACAGTATAAAATGTGTGATATTTTTTGCACGAGCATGTGTTAAATTGATCAAATAAAGAGTAACTGTACATTAGAATGTACAGAAGTATGTTCTCTGTGGAGAATATGTCAGCTATTTTTAAGAAAATGAATTAAACACGTAATTTGACCAGGAGCGCCTACACTTGCATGTAATTGCATATACATAAACAAGAAAACAACCTGACTCAAGATTCATATCAAGTTAGACATCACACAGTGCTGAGAAATGAATATTTGTTGTGTTATTGGTTATTATATTATTATTATTATATTGGTGCGAAGTCCTCTTGATGTGATGAGAGTTGCAGCCTTTTCTGACTGGCTGCTCATTTTGTCCACCACTGCATGGGGTCGAGTTTGGACGCTGACTTCAGACTACTGGATAAAGATGCCACACTGCCAAGCCGTCGCTATGGCAACATGCCAAGTTTGTTGTTTAGGAGTGGCCATTTAAGCTACCTAACACACACCCACGCACGCACACACGTGCAACATGCCTTCCGTTGTTGCTGATTGCCCTTGTTGTTGTGTGGACATTGTTGAAGGGCGTCCAGAGATTCAGATCTAGACCGTTATGTAATATAAGGGCAGAGGCTCTTCAGGCTACTGTGGAGCCTCTACTGTGCACATCAAGTAGTAACATCGAGCGTCTTTTTCGGAGGTCTGTCTCACTGAAACACAGGAGCAAATCACCTCGCTTTGTTGATGAAAGCATGTAAATGAAATTCTAGTGTACATAGAGATGCCTAGCGTACAACACCATGTTAAACTTTCTACAGCAATAAATGTTTTTGAGGACATCATATTCCAAAGCCATAGGAACAGTAAAAATAAAATAAATAAATAAATAAATAAATAAATAAATAAATAAATATCATGAAACCCACACTTACTAACATAAGGACAATTTGTATATTGTATAGTATAGAATAATATAGTATAGTATAGCATAATATATAGTATAGGATAGTATAGTATGGTATGGTATGGTATGTATAGTATAGTATAGCATAGTATAGTATAGTATAGTATAGTATAGTATAGTATGGTATGGTATGGTATGGTATGCATAGTATAGTATAGTATAGTATAGTATAGTATAGTATAGTATAGTATAGTATAGTATAGTATGGTATGGTATGGTATAGTATAGTATAGTATAGTATAGTATAGTATAGTATAGTATAGTATAGCATAGCATAGCATACCATGGCATGGCATGGTATGGTATGGTATTGTATGGTATGGTATAGCATAGCATAGCATAGCATAGTATGGTATGGTATGGTATGGTATGGTATGGTATGTATAGTATAGTATAGTATAGTATAGTATAGCATAGCATAGCATAGCATGGCATGGCATGGTATAGTATAGTATAGTATAGTATCGTATAGTATAGCATAGCATAGCATAGCATAGCATAGTATAGTATAGCATAGCATAGCATAGCATAGTATAGTATAGTATAGTATAGTATAGTATAGTATAGTATGGTATATTATAGTAGTTACTGAATATTTCATAGAAGCTTCTAAATATTATATTTACTTATTCCAGAGTAGTCATTGAATAATGTATAGTAGTTACTGAATACTTTAAAAGAGTAGTAAATGAATAATAATAATAGTAAAGTAATACCAATCATAACATTATGACCATTTTATCAGCTCCACTTACTGTCTAGCTGCACTTTGTAGTTCTACAGTTACAGACTGTAGTCCATCTGTTTCACTAATACTTTGTTAGGCCCCTTTTAGCCTGTTCTTTAGTGGTCAGGACCCCCATGGACCCTCACAGAGCAGGTACTGTTTGGGTGGTGGATAAAAAATACTTAAAGTACTTAAAGTATCATTTATGGTAGTTATTGAATTATTTATAGTACTTAACGCATTATTTATAATAGTTCCTGAAAAAAAATGCAGTTACATAATAATTCATAGGAACTGTAATGATGTAATGATCAGTTATCACAGACAGTCATTTTAATATGTTTTCTCTATTTAATAAAGAACAGAAAGCCCAGTCATGGAAAATGCACTTACAATAGAGGTCAGTACACAGTTGCAGGCTGCAGCAAACAAAATATAATTTAAAGATAAATTAGGTTAAAAATGCTGGAGTTTTCTTTAACAACATTAATAACTGAATAAGCCTGCAGTTTACAAGGTTAATGTACTGGACAAAGGCAAAGTCGTAGTGTTTGAGGTCTAGAATAAGCATTCACATCTGATTGTTAACTGTCAGTAAAAGTTTTAGTTCCACTAATTTGATTAATGTCATACCATATCTCTTCTGAATGGGATGGGGGCATGTGTCCCGTTTAAAGGAACAATTGAGAAATGCATTGAGCGTAAATGTGTGAGAGCGGCCGAGGACGAGAAAAGAGTGTTAGCAGAACTGGTGAATGAATGAGGCATGGAAAATGAGTCATCTATGGAAAGAAAATGAGGAGAAGAAGGAAAAAACCTTGTCTTGCGTCAGAGACGGCGGAAGAGCAACACATTCATGAAACATTCATCCAGCCAGACCCTCACACCTCACTTTTCACACTGACATGGATGGAGAGAAGCACTGGGGCATGAGCAGGAAAGACCTGCAGGCATATCTGTAAGGACGTCTACAAATTCAGTACGAGATGGTTAGGTAAGTACTGTAGACCTCAGAGATGATGTGTTTCAGTACCAAGTTGGGCACCATCCAAAAAGTCAAAACCATGGTTGGTGTGCTGCGGCTGTCCTTGGAGCTTCAGGACTGTCTTTGTGCCTGATGTACACCAATCAGGCGTAACATGATGACCACCTCCTCGTTTCTATGCTCATCAGCTCCACTTACTGTAGAGCTGCACTCTGTAGTTCTACAGTTACAGACTGTAGTCCATCTGTTTCTCTGATACTTTGTTACCCTGTTCTTCAGTGGTCAGGACCCCCATGGACCCCCCAGGTACTGTTTGGGTGGTGGTTCATTCTCAGCACTGCAGTAACACTGACGTGGTGGTGTGTTAGTGTGTGTTGTGGTGGTACGAGTGGATCAGACGCAGCTGAAAAAAGGTCATGTGAATTGCCTTTAGCTTAGTATTAACATGCTACTAGAATCCCATAGATGTGCTAGCAGAAACATTATCATAAGGATGTTTTTGCCCTTGTTTGTGAGATTGGACATGTGCTTTAAGATGTATGTACATGTTGTTCTTTAGTTTCTGCACCATTTACATTGTGTTTTCATAGGCAGTGCAATAAAAGGCCCTTGTCAACTGAGATAAATCAGTTGGCTACTTTACAGCTGGCTATTTTACATCCACATAAACTTGACCTTCTGTCTGTGAAGGTGCTGAGAAAGTTGAAGAGAACCGTCCTCCTGCTTGAGGTGAGTTGCATTTTGGGAAAGTAGTTCCCTTAGGATTCAATAAAGCATTTCCTATGACAGGTTACGCCAAAGGTCTTCTTCTCAATATAGCAGAAGCCTGAAATCAATACCCAGAGATACATGATCAAAATGTAAAATATAATAGATTCGCTACGGTGGGGGTGAATTTTGTTCTGGCAGTGTCTGACTGGTGGTCCACCTGAGAATGCCCACCTGTCACCTGCTGTCACAACATGTTGAAAATTCCCCGACTCATTATTCCTTTTAGTGATTTGCAACCGGCTGACTGGAGAGGAGCTCTCAGGAGAACCTGCAGTCTGAAGCTTTACGTGCTTCGTGAATTCATTTTCATCTTTTACACTCAGAGCTCTGTCTGTTTTCTATCTTTAATGAAGACAACGAAAATAGCTTCAGTTCTCAAACGCTCTCAGGGATCAAAGAAAACAGCTCCTCCTTTGTTTCTCGCTTGTTTTGTTTCAGTATTTCTTTCATTTTTGTCATCTATGTCATATTCAATAAGACTTTATTCAATATTCAATAAGACCACTTTAGTTGCAGCTAATCAGATGCTTTTCCAAATGAGAGAGAAGTTTATACATTGGGACGGGGGCCAACAAAAGACTGATACGGTTCTGTAATGCTAAAAAAACACCTGGTTGTTAATTGCATGGCAACAGGTCAGTAAAATTAGTATTAAAGGTCAGTAAAATGAGTATTAAAAAGCATCTCAGAGAGGCTGAGTCTTTCAGAAGTAAAGATGAGGAGTGGTTCAAGACTGTGCGAGCAAATAGCGCAACAATTCAATAATAATGTTTCTCAATGTAAAATAGCAAAGAACTTTTGCTTTTTTATCATCTATGGTATATAATAAAATATAATTCAGAGAATCTGGAGAAATCTCTGTATGTAAGAAACACGGCCAATAATTTGCTGGCCATGATCGTTGGGCCCACAGGGGCCACTACATTAAAAACAGATTTGATTTTGTAGTGGAAATCATTGCATGGGCTCAGGAAAAAAAATTCATCACTGCATCCATGAATGCTGATTAGAACTCTAAAAAAGCAAAATAGAAATCATACATAAACAGGATCCACAAATGCTGCCACCTTCTCTGGGCCAGAGCTCATTTAAAATGGACTGAGGAGAAGCAGAAAAATGTCCTGTGGTTTGACAAATCAAAATTTGAAATTCTTTTTGGAAATCATGGACACTATGTCCTCTGGGCCAAAGACCTCTCAGCTTGTTATCAGTGCACAGTTCAAAAGCTAGTATTGATTGTTGGGGGGAGCATTAATGCGTATTGCATAGGTGATGGCACATTTGTGAAGGTACCATTAATGATGAACAATGTATACAGGTTTTGGCAACATATGCTGCCATCAAGACCACGTCTTTTTCAGAGTTTTAACTTTTTCAGAGTTTTAACTCCACAAGGCTGATTAGAGTTTTAACTCCACCGTTTTTTTTTTCTGAGACTGAATCTCTTTCCTATGATGGAAAGAGGCCACTGTTAATAAAAATAGCAGAATTTATTTGAGAACAAAGTCGAAAAATTTAAATAAAAAACAGTCTGAATGTGTAGTGAAAAAGACATAATATGGAGTCCCACAGTTTTTTGTTCAGCCGTTTCACATACTAAAAACAGGCTAGTGTTTATGAGCCAGGAGAAACAGGGAGACTTGCGTGAAACCCATTCACTGCCCCTCGTTTCAACATGAGGATGTGCAGCCTACCCTTTGCAAAGCTTTTATTAAGATTAAGTGACCCTTATTAGTCCCACAACAGGGAAATTTCACCTCCTCATTTAACCCATCTGTGAAGTAAATACACACACTAGAGGGCAGTGAGCACAGCAGAGCGGTGGGCAGCCCTGTTTGCAACGCCCGGGGAGCAGTTGGGGGTTAGGTGTCTTGCTCAAGGACACCTCAGTCACGTACTGTCAGCTCTGGGGATTGAACCGGTGACCTTCCAGTCACAGGGCCTGTTCCCTAACCTCCAGCCCATGTCTGCACTGTATTTTATCCACAATATTGATTAATACCTTTCCTGGTATTAATGCCACTTTCATGTCATAATTCTACGGCATTTCTCGAAATAGTACAACTTTTTTTTTTTTCAAAATATTACGACTTTTTTTACAACCCCATTTCCCAACCCTAATTGAACTGGGCCAAATCACTGCTAACAGCAAGTTTATTAACTGAGGATAGTCCAGTAATAAGTATATTAATGCAGACATTGTCAACAAAGGTCAGTTGGGGCGGCCCAACTGACCTCATCACACTGCTTTAGTATGATCTGACAGGTTTGTGTTTATGGTTCATATCAGGTAAAAACCTTTTTTGTTTGCTTGTTTGAAAACACCAGCTGTCCTTGATATTGTGTGAAAATTTCAAAATAAATAGACTACAAAAATGTCCATAATCACCAAAAATCTGAAACAACTTGCCTAAGGGCAGCTTAGGCAAGGCTACATGACATTTTGTCACTTGGTAATAAAGCTTTGTAAGCATGTGTATAATTATAAAGTATCGATAATAAGTATTAACAATAATAAAAACAATGTTAAACATTTATCATGCCATCCTTCAGTGCTTCAAATAAAATAGTTTATATCTAATGGTACCCTTTGTATTGTGGCACCCTGCCACTGGCCACACTGTCATAGGAGTGTGCGGGGTGTGGCCATGTAAAGGGACTCTCAGGAGGCACCAAGCTCATGGTTGAAGACACTTTAAAGGTGGTTGTTTAAATTGTTCATGCTTGTTTAACATGTGATGACATGTTGTTTGTGGTATTCTGTGCTGGGTTGTGGGATAGTTAAGTTGGTTAAATTTCTACCATGAAGGAGATTTCTATAGTTAGTAGTGACCTGCCTGCTGTCCGGGCATGTCAGCAAGCACTGAGCAATGGTTTTCCTTTTGCTGCCTGTTCAGTAAAAGAGAATTCACATATAAAGTGTGATGTTCCCCATGTGTTCTTCTTTGCTAAAGCTACACTGGTGTCAGAAGTCACCAGTGACCTAAAGAAATGGCACTTCAATGAATTCAAAGGCAGATGGTGGAAAAGAATGAGGAAGGCCAAAGACTAGAATCAGTATAAAAAGGACCAGTGGTGAAGACGGTGGAAGAATCAATGTGGCAAGGCTCAACAGTGAAGCCTGGCCAGAGGATGGTGAATGAGCTGGCGGTGAGGACCTGCTGGCAGAACAGCATGTCAGCCTGGCAGCGCCAACCATGACACTTGGGGCAGGCACCCACTGCATGGATGGCCAGGCGGTGGCTTCCCGGAGTGGAAGGGCAGGCTGACAGCAGAGCTGAGTGAGATGGTCCGGCATGAATATCTGATGTTTGAGGGGGTGGCGCGGGATGAGTTGACAGCTGAGTAACTGAGTAACTCCCTCTCTGGGCTGTGTGCTATATGCTCAGAGGTCTTATCAAATGAAGCTTTGAAGCCTAACAGCTTACTCCATCACTTGGGTCCTAAACATGGTGAGTATGTATCTAAGACCAACGTTTGCAGCTTTCCTTCCTTCAGCCTGACATTCAGCACCAAATAAAATCATCCATCTCATTAGGTAATCAGAAAATTGGTATGTTTTTGAATATTTATTTATGTTTACTAAGGTTAATTATATTAAACAGTCAAGAAAACCTGGACAGTCTAGACTGATTATAGTTTATATTTGTTTGCAGTGCATTGAATCTATTGATGCCTGTGTCCACACAAACACACTATACCTGTAATTCCTTATTCACATGCAAGTAAAACACACACTCAATCACTTGGTCAGGGCCTTCAGAACAGTATTGATGGGACCAGTGTTCTTCACATTCAGCAGTTCTTCATGTGGCTCAGCACAGCTTCAATCACCCTCAGACCACGAATAACCCACTCACCTCCTTCATCACTCTCCTCCTCCTTCTCTCACCTCCTCCATCACTCACCTCCTTCCTCTCTCGCCTCCTCCATCACTCATCTTCTCCCTCACCCACCTCCTCCCTCATTCATCTTCTCCCTCGCACACCTCCCCCTTCCCTCACCTCCTCCTTTAACCAGATGCTCTATCAAACATCTAATCCCTCACTCACTTCCTCCTTCACTCATTCTCCGTTAGCTAGATAAAAACAGGTTTGTGAGTTCAGGTCATGCCTTCAACATGGTGGTGGTAGTATGATGGAGAATTGATTGATGGAGGGGGAAGAACTCCATGAGCTTCATTAAATGGGTTCCAAGAACTTCATGGAATGGGTTTTCCATGGCCAAGCAGCTGCATCCAAGCCTTAGATCATCAAGCAAAATGCAAAGCGTTGAATGCAGTGGTGTAAAGCACCACAACTGGACTCTAGTGCAGCAGAGACGTGTTCTCTGAAGTGACCAATCATGCTTCTCCGTCTGGCAATCCAATGGACGAATCTGGGTTTGGCGATTGCCAGGAGAACGGTACTTGTCTGACTGCATTGTGCCAAGTGTAAAGTTTGGTGGAGGGGGGATCATGGTGTGGAGTTGTTTTTCAGGACTTGGGCTTGGCCCCTTAGATCCAGCGAAAGAAACTTTTAATGCTTCAGCGGACAAATTTTGGACAATTTCTCCCAACTTTGTGGGAACAGTTTGTGGACGGCCCCTTCCTGTTCCAACATGACTGCGCCCCAGTGCACAGAGCAAGGTCCATAAAGACATGGATGAGCGGGTTTGGTGTAGAAGAACTTGACTGGCCTGCACAGAGTCCTGACCTCAACCTGATAGAACACCTTTGGGATGAATTAGAGCGGAGACTGTGAGCCAGGCCTTCTTGTCCAACATCAGTGTCTGACCTCACAAATGCGCTTCTGGAAGAACGGTCAGAAATTCCCATAAACACACTCCTAACCCTTGTGGAAAGCCCTCCCAGAAGAGTTGAAGCTGTTATAGCTGCAAAAGGTGGGAAGACGAGTGAATTGATACTTTTGGTAATTTAGTGTATTAATAGCTTATTTGTTGGCCCAGTTCATAACTAAACTAAGCAAAACTTGGGCACCAAACATATCTTAAACAATCAAAGTGGAAAATGATGTCCATCTGAATTTTTGCCAAGTCTTTCCTTTAATGTTTTATCTTACTCACCCAAACTGAATTACACAAGCCATGTCCTGCGGTTGGTGTGGTCAGGATGACTGTATGCTGAGTGATGTTTTCTACCTTGAAGCTTTAACGTTTATGAGTGTATGTGTGTGTGCACCTTTCAGATGTTGAGCAAAGACACCATCACTTATTAGATCAGTTACGGTCACAGCACAGCACTCACAAACACTTGCCAGGGGCAGCATGGCTAATTCAGTGTTCTTGCTATTTTTACCCTTGTATTCATTGCTGTTTTTAGAATCATGAATCTGGTGTTGCACCAGCATGACTGAGGAACATTACCAGCTTTGGACTTGAACTTTGGACTTATAACCTGTTATGATAATCACAATGTAGCAGGTGAACAAACCCGAAACAGTTGTAAACGTGTTAAAGGCTAAGCTACCATTAGAACGCCATACAAAGTAACTAATGAACTTTAATGACTAATTAAGTAGCGAAACATTGCAAAGTAGCATAACATTAAATATTACAGTTACTCATTTAATAGGAATTTCATTACTTCTGTAATGATGTTTCTACACAAATAAGTTTGAAACATAAATAATGTACATATATCAACTGTTCCTCCTCTTTTCCTTTGTTCCTTGGTTCCTCTCACTGGTTCTTCACCATACTTTTAGAGAGTTCTACCTTTAGAACTCTAAGAGCAGTGGTTCCTCTCAAAGAGCAGTGGTTCTTCCTAATGCTTTCAGAGAGTTCTTCCTTTGGAGTCTTTGTTTTTCACAGTGGTTCTTCCTCTTGATCTTAGAAAGTTCTTCCTTTTGAGTATTGCTTCCTCTCAATGGTTCCTACTCATGCTCTTAAAGCGTTCTTCTTTTAGAGTCTTTGTTCTTCTCATTGGTTCTTCATCATGCTTGTGGAGTTCTTCGTTTTGAGTCTTGGTTCCTCTGCGTTTTTTTATCATGCTCTTAGAGTTATTTTTGAGTCTTGGTTCCTCACAGTGGTCCTTCCTCATGATCTTAGAGAGCTCTTCCTTTAGATTCTTCTGTAGTCTTCCTTCCTCTAGGTGGTTCTTTCATAGGCTTTTAGGACATTTTTGAGTCTTAATTCTGTTCAGTGTTTCTTCCTTTTGCTCTTCGGGAGCTTTTCCTTTTGATTATTGGTTTCTCTCGCTGTTTCTTACTAATACTCTTAGTGAGTTTCTCCTTTTTAGTTTTAGTTTTCCTCTCAGTGGTTCTTCATCATGCTCTTAGACAGTTTTTACTTTTGAGTCTTAGTGCTTCCTCATGCTTATAGAAGTTCTTGAGTCTTAGTTCCTCTCAGTGGTTTTTCATTTTGTTCTTATGACATTTTTCCTTTTAAATCTTGGTTCTCCTCAGTGTTTTCTCTTCATGCTATCATATGACTTCTCCACTTTAATTTTTCTTCTGAGTGGCTGTTCCTCGTGTTCTTCGAGAGTTCTTGCTTTTGAGTCTTGGCTCCTCTCAGTGGTTCCTCCTCATGTTCTTAAAGAGCTGTTCTTTTTGTTTTGTTTGTTTTGATACTGTTTTGATCCCACAACCAGGGAAATTCCATCTCCGCATTTAACCCATCCATGCAAGTGAAACACCACATACACACTAGTGAACACACACACTAGGGGGCAGTGAGCACACTTGCCCAGTGAGCAGCCCTATCCACGGCGCCCGGGGAGCAATTGGGGGTTAGGTGTCTTGCTCAAGGACACCTCAGTCATGGACTGTCAGCGCTGGGGATTGAACCGGCAACCTTCCGGACACAGGGCCAGATCCTTAACCTCCAGCCCACGACTGCCCCTAGTGTTTGTTCTTCTCAGTGGTTCTTCCTTCCTTGTAGAAAGTTTTTCTTTTAGAGTCTTGGCTCCTCTCAATGGTTCTTTCTCATTCTTGCTTCCTTTGCATAGTTCTTCCTCAGGCTTTTAGGACATTTTTGAGTCTTGACTTCATTCAGTGTTTCTTCCTTTTGCTCTTAGGGAGCTTTTCCTTTTGAGTAGCGGTTTCTCTCGCTGTTTCCTTCTCGTGCCCTTGGGGAGTTTTTCCTTTTTGAGTTTTGGTTTTAATCAGGGTTTCTTACTAATACTCTGAGGATTTCTCCTTTTGTGCCTCGGCTCCTCTCAGCTTTTCTTCCTTGTCTTATTAGAATTATTCTTTCTTTGGAGAACTGGCTGTTGTTCCTCGTGCTACCGATGGGTTTTAGAGACTTGGTTGCTGTTGTATGTTTCTTGCTCATGCTCCCCCAGCAACATTCGTTAGAGCACTGCACCTGCATCTCCAGAAAGATGCTTTGGTACAATGCCTGCTGGACAATATTGGGTGGACATATATAATAAAACTGAGCTGAACTGAAAATCAGTCTCTCAGGCTCTCTGTCTATGATTTAGGTCCTTTAATAGAATGTCCTGAAAGTCTGGTCACTGTAGTGTGGTAAAGTGGCGGGGAGATTATAGATCCAGCCGTAGCTCATTATAGTAGACCGAGGCTCTGAAATAAATGAACTGAAATACTGAAGATGACAGATCGGATGACAGAATAGTACTGAGAGACTTAGTCAGGGTCGAATGGATTTTATTAGAGACAGGGTTTAAAAGAGATTGGGAGCCACCGTTGACATCCAAAAGATTTCACTTTGCACTTGACAGGTTCAATCCGTCATCTAGATGCTTTCCTTTTCCACTCCGGAGCTCTCTCCGGTTTCTCCACCATCATAGGTTCACACAAGAAAGAAAAAACTAAGGATGAGAGTAAAGTATGAAGGTAGAAACAAGTCATAGATCATTCACAGTCCAGTCTTAATTACTGCTAACATTTGGTGGAGCTCCCAATGGGCATTTAAAAGGCACGGCACAGCATCGCATTATTCTTGTTATTCAAAGTTGTTGCCAATTACAGCAGCCTGACCTTCACATTTCATATTCTGTGGTACACTATTACAGGCCACTTTGCTCAAATATGTGAACGGGAGGGGACATTTGGCATTTCAGCGAGGTTTTATTTGACTCATTTGCTTATTTTTGGCATCTTTTTAAAGAAAATATGACTGTAAAATACACACACACACACACACACACACACACACACACACTCATCTTCCTAGGTACTTCTCCTTCTGGGGGGGTTGGAGCCTATCCCAGTGGCCATCGGGCGGAAGGCAGGATACACCCTGGACAGGTCGCCAGTCCATTGGAGGCCCTGAAATACAGTGCCAGTCAAAAGTTTAGACACATTTAATCAAAGAAGATTTTGGCCTATTTTTGAATAAAAGTGATGACATCAAACTTTTGATGTTGCCCATTTGTGCCTTAATGTCAACTTTATGTCAATTTCTAGAGCTGTTCGGTTTTCCGGAGTGGAGCGTTTTTAAAATGCAGCGCACATGTTGACATTTTGATGAAAGTGCTCTCATTTTTGCAGTTCTCAGCCACCGCAGGGCTACCTTAAAATGACCAGCCACCGCAGGGCTACCTTAAAATGACCAGCCACCGCAGGGCTACCTTAAAATGACCAGCCACCGCAGGGCTACCTTAAAATGACCAGCCACCGCAGGGCTACCTTAAAATGACCAGACACTGCAGGGCTACCTTAAAATGACCAGCCACCGCAGGGTTACCTTAAAATGATCAGCCACCGCAGGGTTACCTTAAAATGACCAGCCACCGCAGGGCTACCTTAAAATGACCAGCCACCGCAGGGCTACCTTAAAATGACCAGACACCGCAGGGCTACCTTAAAATGACCAGCCAACTGAACTTTGAATCCTAACTGAACAGGACAAGAATCTGTCTTTCCTGCACTGTCAGCATGTTGTTGGACTGTTTTACAGCAAAACGGAACTTTTCTGTGACTCTTCTGTTTTTACTGTGTTCCGTTTTTTTAGTTTTTTCTCATGCAAACCTTTTTGCACAAGAGAAGCAGTCAAATCTGCCCAGTGATGTGCAAAAGTGAAGCCAGCTGACCAGCAAAATTCTGTGAGGCCTCTGTCTGTATCATAGATGTATTTATATATTTACCCAAATGAATATCCTCAGTCTATTGATGGATGTGATGGATGTATGTGAGAGGTGAACATCTCCTGCTTACTGAGGAACGAATCCAAAGCTCTGGAGTTGGCTCTCCATTCCCAAATGCCCGGAATCTGAGAGTTTTTTGGAATTGACTTGAGAATACAGCACAACAGCTTCATGAGGCGCCACCTGGGAAGCTCTTCCAACAGAAGCTGAGACCTCGCTTGCTGCTAAAAGCTACTTTTTGAGAAAAGAAAATTTATAATTCTTTGTAAATTTTGTGGGCTGGAGGTTAGGGAACTGGCCCTGTGACCGGAAGGTCGCCGGAATATTTTTGGAATATTAATGTGTTACTTCATAGTTTAATCTCCTCATTTTCTTCTAAACTACAGTAAGGAAAACGCTCCTATGAGCAGGTGTAGGATGTGCTTGCGTGTATATGGAATCATAGAAAGGGCTAAAACAGTGAAGGAGCACATTGCGTTTCTAAGCAAACAGCGCCCCCTCCTGGCTGAGGCTGCACTAACACCACATGGCCAATGCGTGCAGTTTCACAGGTCTACCACCAGAGGGCAGAGTTTAGCAAGAAATGAAGAGGTTGCATGTCATTAAAACCACGTCATTTCCACTACAGTGGGCATAAAAGTGTAATAAATTAACTCAGATGGAATATTAATATAATGAAATGATGCTTTGTTGGAGGCTTTTTATTCTAAAACTTTCTGTCGCTCCATTTTTTTACTGTGGACTACTGGGCCCCACTGTATGTTGGAGCGCACCCACAGGAAGGCCCCAGTAATTAGAATAATTACTGTTCATCTATGATGTCATCACAAGATATGGAAGACACATGATTTCCGCATTAATGCAATATATCTGTATATATATATAATATATAGTCTGCTCTGACGGGTTTAACTTAGACTCCCCTTAACATGTTGCTTAGTTCATGATGGTCTAGGGATGAGCTAGACACCCCCTTCCACGTCCGCCCCACAGTCTGCCTCTAACAATTCACGACTAGCTCATTAAACCCAACTGTTTGTTCAATGTCCAGTCACTTTTGTCTAAACCTCTGAAAGGATGCATACACTGTATGTCCAAATGTATCCGGCCACACCTCTATTTAGTGAACTGGACCCATACAGTGTTCAACTGTGCCTGCTCTGCTTGCATAATCTCCATAGAAATCGTCCAACCAATAGAACGGGACACTCTGGAGCTGCACCATGCCCAATGCCAGCTGTGGGCTAGAGGGGTATAAAGCCCCCCCAGCATTGAGCTGTTTAGCAGGGAAACTGTTATGTAGAGTGATGGAGCTCCAGCACCTTTGGGAAGAGTTGGAGTGATCCAGAACTGACCATCCTGCAGCAGAACCTGACCTCACTAATGCTCAGTCAAATCCTTATAGGCAATGAGGTGAAAAGGCTTCCCAGAAGGCTGGGAAGTTGGAGCACCCTTGATGTTAGAAGGAGTGGTTCTACAGTTACAGACTGTAGTCCATCGGTTTCTCTGATACTCTGTTACCCTGTTCTTCAGTGGTCAGGACCCCCATAGACCCTCACAGAGCTGGTGCTATTTGGGTGGTGGATCATTCTCAGCACTGCAGTAACACTGACGTGGTGGTGGTGTGGTAGTGTGTGTTGTGCTGGTCTGAGTGGATCAGACACAGCAGTGCTGCTGGAGTTTCCACTCACTGTCCACTCTATTAGACACTCCTACTTTGTCGGTCCACCTTGTAGATGTAAAGTCAGAGATGACAGCTCATCTGCTGCTGCACAGTTTGTGTTGGTCATCCTCCGGTCCTTCATCAGTGGTCACAGGACACTGTGGTCTGGATATTTTTGGTTCTCAGTCCAGCAGCGACACTGAGGTGTTTAAAAATTGTGTCTGATCCACTCCGACCAGCACAACACACACTAACACACCACCACCACCACGTCAGTGTTACTGCAGTGCTGAGAATGATCCACCACCCAAATAGGACCTGCTCTGTGAGGGTCCATGGGGGTCCTGACCACTGAAGAACAGAGTATCAGAGAAACAGATGGACTACAGTCTGTAACTGTAGAACTACAGAGTGCAGCTATACAGTAAGTGGAGCTGATAAGATGGAGAGTGAGCGTAGAAACGAGGATCATAATGTCATGTCTAATATATATATATATATATATATACATACTTATCTCCAAAATGGAAATTTTGCAGGAGAAGAAAAAAACAGACTTTACTTTTAATTCAAATCAATGGAACCAGAATTTTTTCCTAAGTAATTTTGAGCCATTTCTTTGGGTCCATGTATGTATACACAACAATTGCTCCTCTAATATAAAGTTTATAAAGTTTCCCATATCATTTTTTAAGCCATACATTACTTAAACATCACAATTTGATGGAAATCAATTATGTGTGTGTCAGTAAAGTATATAAAAGGTTAATTATTCAAATGGTAGCACTTATTAACACCATAATGATGAATAATTCTATCATTATTAACACCTTTAACAGACTATTAGATACTCATTAAGTTGTTATAAGGCCTGAGCTTGTGTTTCCAGTTCAGTGAGGGCCGCTAATCAGCTAATTTGATCATATTAGGCTTGTGCTTTAATGGGTTTATGTCTTTTACTAATTTCACGATGGTGAACTCATAAAGTTGTGAAACTTTTCCGTGAACACTTCATTCAGATGATCGGACGAAACTGGAATAAACAGGTTTCTTAAAGTGGTTCCGATCAAACCTGAAGGCCCTCAACACCGACCGGAAAACACCCTACTTAAAGGGGAACTCCGCCGATTTTTCTAAATCTAAATCTAAATGTCTGCATAATTCAGCGGCTGAGATGTAAATGGAGCCATTCAGAGTGGCTTGATGTGATTAACTTGTAGAGAAACAGATGTCTTTACAGTGGGGGTGATAGGAACCAGGGGTCTCCATGACCGCAATGCAAATATAGCCATTTTATCTACTGTTTAGCACCACCAGTGAGGCTCCGGGGGTTTATACGGAATGTTTATGATGGTAAAATATTGGCAAATCTGGAAAAATAAATAAATAAAACATTGATGGGGGGGGGTATTTTGCATCTAAGGCTCTTAGAACACCCTCCATGTATCCCTCCACCAAGAATAGATTTCAAGAAACCATTAAATTTAAACACTTTCTGTGGGGGAGGTTTTAGAGGTGGACGTCTGGTTCCTATCACCACCACTGTGAACAGCTCTGACTCTGTTGTTTCCTCTAGAACAGATGGTTTCACACCAAAGCGCTCTGAATGACTTCTCTTGACCATTTAATTATGCAGGGATTTTGGGAAATCGGTGGAGTTCCCCTTTATGTACAGTTGTGGAGTACTCTGGTAAAGTCTCTCTCTCTCTCTCTCTCTCTCTCTCTCCCCGTTTAGCCTCGCATTCCTCAAATTCCTCGCTCCTTATGTCAGGAGGGCAGGGCCATTAGAGCTGATCCTCAGTCTCTCCATGTCTGCGAGGAACGGGAATATCCTCATTCAGCACAGCTCGGAGAGGGAAAACCTCGGACAAAGTCCCACCAACTGACCACTAATGGCGCACATTTCCTCCTGTCGAAGAGCCCAGCGTCCTTCTTAAGGAGTTTTCTTGGTCTCACTCGCGGAGAAGCAGCAGCGGCCAGAGGATCCACTGCCTTTCTCGCCAGCCTCGAGTTCGGGAGCTCACGCAGACGCTCGGGATTTCACAGAAAGGGCCAGTTTGGGAGACTTTAGTCCTCATGGCCGTGACGACACAACTCTTCTGGAGGATTATGGAGGTGTTTTGAGGGCGCTCCGTTAGAAGGACCCGCTTCATTTGAACCGAACACCCCCCCCCCCCACACACACACACACACACACCCCCCCAAGAAGAACAAAAGCAGAGCGCGACCCAGGATGGGCTGGTAGCCGAGCGGGGAGGAAGAAAACACGGTGAGTCTTTAACAGCGTCCCGCTGTTCGGCCGAGAGACGGAGCTCCGCTCGGAGCTTCACAACGAGCCGCGGTTACAGTCAACACAGCGCTGGAGCCAGTGGAGCCGGGGCCCTCCTCTGCTCCTGCTTTCTGTCTGTCTGTCTTTCTGTCTGTCTTTCTGTCTTTTTCTTTCTTTCTTTCTTTCTTTCTTTCTTTCTTTCTTTCTTTCTGTCACCATCACCCATTCCTGGGGGGGAGGTGGGAGGGGGGGGTGTGCAACAGGGTCTTGAACAAGTTCTGACCTGCACCCCCTGCTGAAAACACACCACCAGAAACCATTAGAATCTGCTTTCTAATGGGAATTGGCTTAATGGTTTCCAATAGAGAGCACCGGTTGCCTGTAAACACCTTAAGACGCCGGTCACCTGCTAAACCATCAGGATCCTTTACACTGTGATGTCAATCCAAAAAGTCAAAAGACATTACCGAACCATTAGGAACCAACAGAAACACTTAATGGTTTCTATGTTTTTTTTTTTTCAGCTGGTTTTCTACACGTACGGATGCAAAGCCAAACAGATGCCAGCTATTATAGATTCAGCTATTATACTTAATATCGTACTGGTGTAGGGCTGTTATGGATATTCAGTGAGTTAATATAGTGTCCTCCAACTGTTATAACTGTAGCATTAACACACCACTGTTCAGCCAGATGCAACAGCTGTGCTCAAACCTTTTCAAATGCATTGGTGCTACGGTGGCAGTTCACAGCTACTCCCACCTATAAAGACCACTGGTGCATCATCAAACCACCGCTCTGGCAAGTGCAGTAGCTGTTTGCATATTCTGGAAAATGTGTTCAGTTTTAATGCGCCGATTTGCGCGTGTTGCTGTAACGCTTCTGACATTAAATGCATTGATGCATTGCTGCAACCAAAAGCTAAACTCACACCTTTTCATATGTAAATGCATCAACTGGCAACCATAGACTGTGCAAAGGCATCATTTCACTCCTGTTGTTACAAATGCATTGAGTTCTTATGAGTCAGTGAAGCAGCTTGCAACTCATCCGGCTAATGCATTGTGTGTTTGTGACTTAATGCAGCAGCTCGCAACTATTTTGACAGATGCATAATTTCACTATTGTTGTCAGGAATGCACAGTGTTTATGCATTAGTGTAGCCGCTTGCAACTGTTCTGGCAAACGCGCTACGTTTTTATGAGTCAGTGCTGTACGCTGCATGCCACTGTGCTAATGCAGTGTGTTTTGGCAAATGAAGTTAAGCTCATACCTATTCTGGCAGATGCATTTGGGCTTGGGTTGATGCAGCACATCACAGTCACAAGTATTCTGATTAATGCAACGCATTGATGCAATAAGTCCATTTGCTTATAATGTCTCCACCATTTCCACATGATTGCTTCAAAGCACACTTTTGTAGTTCAGTTTGCTTCTGTTGACGTCATTTCTTACCCAAGTGGAAATGATGGCGTTTGAATCAAGTACATTCACTTTTGTTTAGCTTGCTGCTGTTGGGCATTGAAGTTTTACAGAAAGTGCTATAGTTACTGAAAACAAATACTGGAGCAGCTTCTGGAAATGGCAGTGTTTTATGAGTCAAGGCAGCAGCTTAGATCTGTGGCGGGAAACTCAGTTTTTTAATAGAGCGTAATTGAGTTAATTTGGTAGCTACCGTGACACTAATGCGGGAGTGAGTGTGCTTTACCTGCATAAAGCAGCACTCTTGTGTCTTTCGTCTACAGAGCTAAGAAAGCGAAGGTGTCTCCAAGCATTGACCTGCGAGATGTTCCATCCGAACATTGAAGCCTTAGACGTCCTTAGTAGCCTCAGTAAAGTATTGACATGTGACAGTCACCCATGCCACATGATGTTATTATCAGGAGACCCTGCTGCTCAGATATGCCGGATATGCCAAGTGCTGGCAGAAGTTGATATCGTTATGAAGTTGAGTCATTTTTGATTAAAAATGTACCTAGCGCCTGCTCTATACTTTTTTGAATTCTGAGGATCTTGAAAACAAGTGCAGTTGTAGTTATCTTGTCATAAATTGTTAGTCTGGAGTGTCTGATGGTCATTTTGATGGTGAGATTCATTCTGTTGGTTATTATTATTAAAAATATAAAATTTGCATAAGGCAGCCGTGTTTTTTTGTTGATTTTCTGTCCTCTTGGGTTCATGATCAGCGCTAAAATTCTGATACACAGCAAGACAGGCTTTATTCATAACTACAAGGTGAGCTGCATATTTAATATCAGATATTTTAATACTTAAAATCAATGTAAACTTAAAGCGCTGAAGGCTAAAAGTAGATATGTAGTAGAACAGTGGCAGGTGAGTTTGGGTGATTTTGGAGCTGGACTGATGGCTGATGGACGGTTACAGGTGGATGAAGTCACTCTGGATGGTGAGGCAGAGTGTGATAAGTGATCTGATGTGTGAATCATGTCGCTATTTTTAACCCTTTGTTGGAATATGAATGTCAAACTGCAAAGCAATAATATCTGGAATTGGCTTAATTGTTTCCGATAGAGACCACTGGTTACCTGTAAACACCTTTAGATGCTGGTGGGAAACCCATTAGGGTCAGCCATTCATCACCTGCTAAACCATCAGGATCCTTCACACTGTGATGTCCATCCAAAAATTCAAAACACGTTACAGATCCATTAGGAACCAACAGAAACACTTAATGGTTTCTATGGGATTTTTGGTTTGGGTGATTTTGGAGCTGGATTGCTGGCTGATGGGCGGTCACAGGTGGATGAAGTCACTCTGGATGGTGAGGCAGAGTCTGCTAAGTGATCTGATGTGGGAATCATGTCGCTATTTTAACCCTTTGGAAAGTGAGTGTCAAACAGCAGAGCAATAATATCAGGATTTTGGGTGATTTCTAATGGGAATTGGCTTAATGGTCCCAAATATTCACTGATGCTGACGTCACAGCTCAACGATGCCAAACTCGCTTGTTAGGGGCGGGTCTATTGAACATCCTGATATGTGGATCATGCATGTGTCTCAAACCGTTCTGAAGTTACAAAGGCTAGAAGTGACCTACTGTTTTGCCCACAAATTGGGGCCTAAGGGTAAAACCTTTGGAGTTGCATAGGATAGACTTTGTTTGTATACTGAGCCTAAAGTTTCCTTTGGTGTTCACTTTGTTTTATAGTGCATATGTTTCCTTTTTTCTTTGCCATTGCTTTATATCTCTGAATTGCATGTATGCTGCAGTTGGGGCTGCATGCTATGGACAAAATACTTGCATTGCGATTTATATGTGGCACGGTTAAATATGTGGACCAACATAATGGACTTTTTTTGGATTTAGAGCTGGAAAAACAAGTACTTTGATATTGGGATTATTCATGTGAATCAATCGATGAATAATTAATGACTGTAACAATAAATGGTTGGCAGTGTTTGACAAACTAAGGAACTGTTCAAGAGCTGAATTAGGGGCAGTCGTGGGCTGGAGGTTAGGGAACCAGCCTCGTGACCGGAAGGTCGCCGGTTTGATCCCCAGAGCCAACAGCACATGACTTGAGGTGTTCTTGAGCAAGACACCTAACCCCAAACTGCTCCCCAGGTGCTGTGGATTGGGCTACCCCCTAGTGTGTGTGCTCACTAGAGAGTATGTGGTGTTTCACTTCACGGATGGGTTAAATGTGGAGGTGAAATTTCCCTGTTGTGGGACTAATAAGGGTCAATTAATTACCACAACAGGAGAAAATTTACCTGCCACTTTGTTTAAGCTGGCCCATTATTTTAGCTACAGCAAGCAATACGCAACAGCTAAAATAAGTGACATAATAATAACTTTGTGGATTAACATTCTGGCTCTTCAGGAGGCACCATCATTTAAAGCAGCATCATTCTACCCTTTTTTCAAAAATTCTCCATAATTCAGTGGTTAATATAGAAACAAAATCATTCTGAGTCATTTGAAGTGAAATAATGCATTTGTAGAGAAACGTACCTGATGTCTTCACAGTGGTGGTGATAGGAACCAGGGATCTCAATGCCTACAATGCAAACATAGCCATTTAATGTATTATCCAAAACCACTAGTGAACCTACATGTGTTTATATATGGGGTGTTGATGGTAAAATAGTGAAAAATCTGAAAAAAACATGTTTGGGTACTATTTTGCCTTAGAACACCCTTCATATATCCCTCCACCATGAGTGGATTAGAATATGTTTTAGACCAAACTTTAATAAAAAAATGACGATAAACAGGGTCTCGGACACTCAAGCAGCGTATTCATAAACACGTAATAACTTTCTATGAGGGAGCTTATAGAGGTGGACGTCTGGTTCCAGGTTTCTCTAGAATGGAGCATTTCATACCAAACCTCTCTGAAAAGCTGTCCCACGTTTGTCATACATGTCACTACTGAAACACAGAGTTTTAGAATGTAGGCGGGGCCTTGCTTTAACCACGCCCCTTCATTTTAGAGTAGGACGTGAGGCTGCATTCCTGTCCCTCAAGGCCACATGGTGAGCAGTTAGATCCCAGTGTTCTGAAATTAAATATGCTCTAAAGTCTGGAAATCAGTGAGGGACACCAAGAGTTGTCACTACCGAAACACATTAGTCATGTGATAAAATATTCTGATTTTATGTGTGTACAGCTGTTCAGAGCTGTGTTTGCTAGTCATGTGCTGGCTAGCATTTTGGAGTTCTGCTCAAAATGAGCCGAGATGGTCACTCCAGAAACAGTCACAACCGAAACGTTTGTTAAAGTTGTGGTAATGAGCAAGATGGAACGTTCCATCATTTATTTTCATAAAAGTTAAGTGATACTTTTTTAATCCCACCTCTGCATTTAACCCATCTGTGATGGTGAAACACCACATACACACTAGTGAATACACACACACACACTAGGGGACAATGAGCACACTTGCCTGGAACGGTGGGCAGCCCAATCCAATTGGGAACAATTGGGGGTTAAGTGTCTTGCTCAAGGACACCTCAATCATGGACTGTGAGCACTGGGGATCGAACCGGCAACCTTCCCGTTACAGGGCCAGTTCCCTAACCTCCAGCCCACAACTGCCCCACATAAAGGTGATTCAAGTACAGGGTCACTCAAAACAAAGTGATCTTAACCTCAAGTTGAAGTTACTGAAAGCCTGAGTCAGTTCAACAATATGATCCAACTACATGAATATATTAGTCCTGCCATTGGTCAAGATGCTGAAAACGCACAGTCAAAACCACTGTGATTGGTTAGATGGTTCATTTGCATATAACAGACCTGTACGATATCAATGTTGCCAAGGTCAAAATCGCAATAACGGGTACCAAATGATACACTGTGCTGCCTTACCTGAGGTTCTCATGAGAAAAAGCTATTGCTTTAAGTCTTTCAGCAGCAGGAATGCGGCTACTGCTAATTTGCTCTGATAAACTCAGGCAGATTTTCGTCATAGACTGTTTATATACAAACAGAGGAGATGTACGAGGTATTATGTTTTGGCTTACTTTCCTCAGCCGTCTGAACTCTCTGTATCGCCTCACACGCAGCCAAAACACTGTGACTTTTACACACACGCTTAAACGGTCGTATGCAAAAGTTTGAAAACCCCCAGTCGAACATGTCTTGTAATGAAGTCAACACATCCTCTATGTTTACTTCTGATTTTAATGCACTTAATAATGTTTATTTGCTAAATTGAACATATTACTGCTGATGGAAGAAAACCATGTATCTCCATTTTTGTCGTTTTTGGCATAATTAGAAAGTACCTGTTGTCTTTTACATTGTATGTAAATTCAATGATGAATGGACCAAGAAGCATAAAAATGGCCCAAAATGACTTGGAAAAAAGTTTTTGTCCCACCACAGCAATATTGAGACAAAAAACCCCATAAAATTTGGCCTATGCAAAAGTTCTGTTTTATTTTTATTTATCTCCATTGTGTTAAATATCATTTGAAAAGTTGAGCATGGCAGAAAAATGGCACATTTAAGTATGTCCTGTAGAGCAGGGGTTGGCAACACCTTGAGATCCTCCTCTGCAGTCAAATAAAGCTCTGCTGAAGAGCTTTAACCCTGAAGATCAGCACGCTAAAAAGTCACAAAGCTGAAGCTTCTGGTCCACCAGCTCCGTTCCATCTTAAATGGTGCAGCAGTTACGTTCTGGTGCCTCAGGCACCTTTTAAGGAGGAACAGGAAAGTTCAAACAAGAAGCTGACGAATGAGCTCAGCCTCGTAAAAAAGCGAACGCTGAGAGACATTTTACAAGAAACTGTTCTACTTTTGAGGACAAGGTTCCTGCCAGAGATGCGAGAAAAGCAGCTACAACTGTGTGTAAAGCTTAAAGCTTTCGTTTATATTATATTGTTTCCTCCTAAACTAGGACATCAGCACATACTGAGGCATACTTACAGCCAAGATGGTAAAGTGGACATTGTTGTGGCTCTCAAGATGGTACGATTTTTGTTGAAAGCACATAATGGCTCTCCTTAACATTGGGGTTGCGACCCCTGCTTTAGAGAATGTACTTCACAATAAAACTTGAAACTTTTGTATACAGCTCTTTCTGTCTTTCCCTCTCAACAGACGTCTTGGTTACGAAATTAAGGAAGTACTTGAAGAACCTGTTCGAACACAAGAGGAAAAGAAAGCCAGGAAAGTGTAGCGTTCTTAAAAAAAAAACCCTTTTACACCTGTAGGTTCTCCTCCAGACCCCCAATGGTGCTTAAGGTCCTCAATCAAAAAAAGACAGGAACCTAGAATTGAAGCATGGGGAATTGAATTGAAGCTTACACACTTAAAAGTGATAGTTCTTTAAGGGTTTGTTAGTAAACGGAATAGTTCTGTATAGAACCATAACCACTCAAAGAACCTTTTGCACGATTAAAGGGTTCTTTGCATTGTGAACGGGTTCTTCAGATTGATGGAGATGTGCTGTATATGTATGGCTCTGTGTAGAAACATTTTGAAAAGGTTCTATGTAGCACCAAAAAGGGTTCTTTTATTGTTTCAGTGTCAAGCGTGTAACAATAGCGGAACCCGTTTTGGTGCTACATAGAACCCTTTTCAAAAAGGTCCTATATAGAAGCATATACAGCACTGTCTCCATCAGTCTGAGGAACCCGTTCACAACGCAAAGAACCTTTTAATCATGGAAAAAGGTTCTTTGAGTGGTTATGGTTGGAGATGGAGGTTCCTGCAAGAGTTTGTGGACTGTGAGGGGTTCCTCCAGTAACCCCAGGATATCAGAAGGGTTCAGTGTGTTATAGTCATTTTCTAAACCTAACCCTAATCATAATCTCACAAACCATGAATATTTATAGATATTTATAGTTTTAAAGGCAAGAAACATGGAGATTTCACTTCACAGTGAATCACCTTGAAGTCGGGAGCGGGTTTAGTTCATCGTCTGTCCTGGAAATATAGAAAAACGAACATGTGAGCGCACACGTTGGCCTGGGCTCATAGTTTCCAGAGAGAGGCTTCTGCCCAAGTGTTGAAGATAAGCTTCACAATGGAAGGATGTCCTGAATGACTGTGATACTCTTAAACACACACACACACACACACACACACACACACTGACCCGTATGTCTCTCATTTGTCAATTCGGCTCTTTTGCTTTCTTTCTACTCAGATTCAGACCCCCCCCCCCCCCCCCCCCCCACACACACACACACTCTCTCTCTCTCTTTCCACTGCTTCTCTTACTCTTACTTTTGTTTCCCTCTCTTCCTCTATCTTACTGTCTCTCTCTCACTTTCATTCTCTCTCTCGCTCTCTTTCTCTCTCTCCCTGAGTCTTTCTCTCTCTCCCTTCCTCTCCTCGTCTCTCTCTCCCTTTCTCTGACTGTCTCTCTCTTTCTCTCTTTGTCTCCCTCTGTCTTTCTACCAGTCTCTCTCTTTTTCCATTCTCTCTCTTCCCCTTACTCTCTCACTGTCCCTGCCTCTTTAACTCTCTCTCTCCCTCTCTTTCTCTTTCCCTCTCTCTCTCTCTCTCTCTCTCTCTCTGTCTCTTCTATGATGTGCGAATTGAGCGTGTTGCGACTTGTATGTTGCATCACTATCACAGCGGAGCTGAAAAACACGGTAAAGGCAGATATAGCATAGCTATAGGGTTGTGGACACGCACATCTGGATGGAGCACTGAACTCAAAATTATACACTACAGACAAACACACACGCAGTATAGGAAACCCCCAAGACCCCCGCCCCAAACAGTCACGTTCACCCCCACACAAAAGTAGAGGCAGCACAATATCAGCTTCTTTTCTGGCACTGAGATTGAAACTTTGAGCGGTCTGATATGTTACTGAGCTTTAAAATGAGATAACTGTACAACAGTTAGTTCTGACAGCACAATCTGATTGGCTGGAAACTCTCATTGCGCTCAGCACTGGATGCTTAGTAGTGACTTGCTTAAAAACTGGCTTTACATGCAACTTTAGTTGACTGAAACCTCCATGAAGCTAAATTAGACATGAACTGCATAATCTGAAGCGTGGCAATGGCAATGGTGTCCCAGGTGGTTGCTAAGGCATTGCTAATTTGCAGCTATGGTATCCAGGGGATTGTTAAGGTGTTGCTAGGCAATTACTGTGGTATCCCAGGTGGTCACTAGGTGTTGAGAGATTGTTGCTATGTTATCCCAAGTAGTTGCCAAGATGTTATCAGACCAGGTTATCCCAGGTTATCCCACAAATCATCATGCACTTTCCTGTTAAGTTGTTTTGGATCTTCCAAAGAATTCTACATAATTAAATGGTTCAGATGTAATCAAAGTCATTCAGAGTGGTTTGGTGTGAAATGCTCTGTTCTAGAGGAACTTACAGAGTCAGGATTGTCCACAGTGGTGGTGATAGGAACCAGACGTCCGCCTCTAAAAGCACCCCCCATGGTAAGTTAGTACATGATATGGATATGAATATGCTGCTTGATGTCTGACGCATTGTCTTATGCCAGTTTGTGTGATAAAGTCGTGGTTTAAATCTATTTTAATGGACTGGTGGTGGTGGAGTACATGTAGGGCGGTTCTGAGGCCCCCCAAAGAAAATGATATTTGCTCTGATTTATGACTATTTTACCATCAGCATTAAATAAAATATATCTCATGATATGTACGTAGGTTCACTGGTGCTTTTGGATAGTGAGTACAGTGGCTATATTCTTGTTGTAGTCATGGCGACTCCTGGTTGCTGTCAACTGATTCAAGACGTTTCCCTACAGTTAACCATCTCACGTCAAACCACTTTGATACTGTTTACATCTCAACGGCTGAATTATTTCGAAATATTTTACAAATTGGTGGAATTCCCCTTGAGGTAATGTCAGATAAGCTTGTTTAGGTGGTTCCTGATGCTGTATGACATACCGTTGACAATTAAAAGTGCGTCTGCTGCTAATGGCTGTAGCTATGCCACATGCATAATTCAATTAAACTGTACAATTCAATCACTGAGATGTAAACAAATGTATTCAGAGAAGTTTGATATGGTTCAGTGTAGAGAAACAGACAGATGGACCATGACTACTTTTATTTGCTATCCAGACCCACTAGTGAAGCTGCATGTGTCTTCTGAGCCTTTATATGTGATGTTGAATCTGACATTTTGAGATTTCTTTGGGGACTATTTTCCCTCAGAGCGCCCTGCATGTATCCCTCCACCACTGAACGGCTTTTAGAATTCAGTTTTAGCCCCAAAGCTTCTCAAAACCGTTGTAAA
The DNA here is from genome assembly GCF_015220715.1 of Pygocentrus nattereri. NCBI lineage: Eukaryota > Metazoa > Chordata > Actinopteri > Characiformes > Serrasalmidae > Pygocentrus > Pygocentrus nattereri. The sequence continues at coordinate 5,496,846 of NC_051214.1, forward strand.
ACAATGTAATAACCATTTCATGTTATCATTTGCTGAGGTAGCTTTTAGAGGCACGTCTGCTTATCACCACCTCTGACTAAGTTTCTCTAGAATGGAGTGTTTTACATCAAAACACTTTGTTTCCATCTTAATCATTTCATTGTGCGAGAATTTCCATCAGCGGAGTTCCCCTAAAGGCCAGGAGCGTTTATGGCTTTGTTGTGAAAGTGGCCTTTACTCTGTGTCACCACACAGGTTCGTTAGCAAGTTGCAGCTTACGCTTTCTTCTCCAAAGGGCTAAAAACAAGTGTTCAATTTGTCAGTAGCTACTTAACTCCGAGTACGTGTGGCTGACTCACCTGTCAGTCATTCCTCGGCCCTCCGTGGCTCTGCCCCAATGGTGACCCTCAGCAGGCTGTTTACAGCGCAGTGGAATCCAGCCTGTGGAGGAATCTCCGTGTGAAATAGTGAAGTGCTGACAAGATCCACCTAATAATGATCCTCCTTTTGTGTGTGACATGCTAATGCACAGTAGGTGGATTTTGGGTGGTAAGAAGTGTGTAAACAGGAGTGTGTGTGGGGTTGATTTGCCTTCGGTACACTCTGGTTCTTCAAGGGTTCTTTAGTAAAGGTGACCATTTCAGCCGTAAGGGGTTCTTTGCATGGTGAGATGGTTCTTCTGATTAGTGGAGGATGAGTTATATATGGTTCTATATGGGACTTTTTGGAAAATGGTTCTATGGAGCACCAAAAAGGGTTCTATTGTTACAAGCTTGACATTGTAACAACAGCAGATCTTATATTGTTGCTATGTAGAATCATACTCAGCACATTCTCCATCGATTTGGAGAACGATCTCACCATGCAAAGCATGCAGATGGTTCTTTGAGTGTTTGTGGTTCTATATCGAACCATTGTCTTTACTAAAGAACCCTTGAAGAGCCATCTTTTTTAAGAGTGTAGAGTGGTCCGGACTTATAAAGTGTTTTTCATAAATGTTCGTTGTTAAGTTTTTGTTTTTTTTACGTAAAAATTTTTAGTGGTGAGCTGCTGCTGCTTCAAAACGTATTAAGCGTAAAAAAACACTGTAAAAACGGAAATATTCCGTTGGGGAATGGAAGTCTATTTCATTACTGTTTTAGCTTTGTCATGGAAAACATGCATACTTGTTTATGTTCCGTTAAATGGCTCTAAAGTGTTTCTGGGAGATTTGCAGCTGTCCCTACAGCCAATTGAAACTGAAACTGCGTCGGGAATGTTATGAGCTCTCAAGAAAGCACAGCTTCAAAAAGAGCCGTTGTTATTGTTGAAATCTATGCACATAAAATCCAACAAGATGAAGAATCGCCAGTTCAACAGCGCTGGTTGCTGCACACAGTCACTATTTAGCTGGTTTACACTATATATTCTCAGTAACTGGATATATTCCACCCTTATTAGAGTAGACTGAGCAACTAAGCAGAAAGCTAACTAGCTTTCTGCTAGTTAGGCAGTCTTCTGCTAGTTTTGGGCAGTCGTGGGCTGGAGGTTAGGGATCTGGCCCTGTGATCCCCAGTGCCAACAGTCCATGACTGAGGTGTCCTTGAGCAAGACACCTAACCCCCAACTGCTCCCCGGGCGCCGTGGATAGGGCTGCCCACCGCTCCGGGCAAGTGTGCTTACTGCCCCCTAGTGTGTGTGTGTGTATTCACTAGTGTGTATGTGGTGTTTCACTTCACGGATGGGTTAAATGCGGAGGTGGAATTTCCCCGTTTGTGGGATCAAAAAAGTATCACTTACTTAGCTAGCCAGCTAACAGACTAAGACAAGCTTCGAATCCCTCACTAAAAGAGTAACTTTAACATTGATACTGTGTAAATAATATGTTAAATACATGCCTGTTATGAGCTTAAATTGTCTTTATTAAAACTATAACTTACATCAAAATCCAACACCACGCTGAGCTAACCTTGCTAGCTTGGCGCTAACATACCATACGTATACCATGTAGCCCAATTACTTATACAAATGACATGCTATTATTACATATAGACACTTACTTACCTACAATACATACTGTATGTGACTTACAGTTACTCAGCATAGATATTGATCTGTATGTAATCATTCATTGTCAGCCAAATCAAAGCAATACCGGCCATTTGGTGATTGCCTATTTAGGCTGGCCAATTCTAATCTATAGCCGATCTATAACTGAAATATATAATACATGTGGGATATATTATTATTATTATTATTATTATGTAGACATATTTTATATAATTTGCTCCAATTTAGATGGTGTTTAACAATGACACTTTATTACGTTATCAAATATTAACATACTGAGAACAAGGCTTTGTTACAGCACCAACTCATATGGGACGTATAAAGTATAAAAACAAAGTGTGTGTGTGTGAATTTGAGTGGCTGAAAGCATTTCTGTGTGTGGAATGGAAAGTGTGTGTGTGTATGAGGGAGTAGGATTAAAGAAAAACAGAGACATGGGATCATCACATGCTTCTGTGTTTGTGTTCTCCCACACTTCTCTACCTTTCCATCTGGAATGGACTGATAAGAGAGAGAGAGGGAGAGAGAGAGAGATTCATGAGAGCTTTGTTCCCTTTATTTTATCAGGTGGTTCTACTGAAGCTCACTTTTTTAAGAGGGAGAACTGAGGACAAGAACATCAACCAAAAACAATGAATCTATGCTTTTACTTGTTAAGTTGTGCTTTGATGGAATACATCATGCCTGGATTATATCATATATATATATATATATATATATATATATATATATATATATCACTGTTGTCAGAACAAAACCTCGTATCTCCAAAAAGGTAACTTTACAGGAGAAAGAAAAACCTACTTTACTTTTAATGTAAGTCAATGGAACCAGTCATTTTTACAAGTCATTTTGGCCCGTTTCTTTTGGTCCATTCATCATGAAATTTACACACAATGTAAAGAACAACAAGTATTTTCACATTATATCAAAAACTGAAAAACGTCAAAAATAGAGATACAAGTTTTTTTTTCCGATTATAGGTGATCAGCGCACCAGCTCAAAGTATAGCATGACCCGGAAAGTATTACTGTGATTCTTCCAGTTTTATTATTTGATGTTGAGTAAACTATGAGGCAAAAAATTTAGCAAGAACGTTTCTTTAAACACACTGAAGAAAATTCGCCCCGATCAGGCGCTGCTGTATATAAATGCTACTAAATGAATATTTATTAAGCAGTGAATTGAGGCAGGACGCGTGAGGGATGGAGACGTGGTTGTGATGTTACCGATGTGTGTTTTTTTGTGTTTTTCCATCGGCTCTGGAGGAGCGTGTCTGTTCAGTGTCACTGTGCTTTCTGTGCTTTGATCTCCATCTCTTCTCGGCTCAGTCAGGTTCTTCAGTGCCAAGTATTTCAGGAGTTCAGGTTGAACTGAGTTCTACGTCATGGAAGAGAGGTGGTCTGACCATGCAGACTGTCCACTCTGTCATTCATCAATACATTCGAGCCAACCTCACTACATTTCCAATGTGTCTGATGGCACAGATACAATATGTTCTACCAAAACAGTTCTTGCCAAATTTACTGTACTGTACTATACTGTACTGTACTATACTGTTCTGTACTGTGCTGAACTATACTGCACTGTACTATACTGCACTGTACTATACTGCACTCTACTGTACTATATTCTACTGTACTATCCTATACTACACTGCACTGTGTTTACTGTACTGTACTGTACTAGACTGTACTGTACTATACTGTACTGCACTGTGCTGAACTATACTGCACTCTACTGTACTATACTCTACTGTACTATACTGTACTATCCTATACTGCACTGTGCTTTACTGTACTGTACTATACAGTACTGCACTGTACTATACTGTACTGTACTAGACTGTACTGTACTATACTGTGCTGCACTGTGCTGAACTATACTGCACTCTACTGTACTATACTCTACTGTACTCTACTGTACTATCCTATACTGCACTGTGCTTTACTGTACTGTACTATACAGTACTGCACTGTACTATACTGTAGTGTACCGTACTATATTATACTGTACTGTACTACCACTCAACCAATTAATATCCTTTTCTGTTGTGATGTAAACATATTAAAGCTAAGAACTGTGAAAAATGATTGTGATCAGGTCAGAAAATTGTGAGCCGGTGATGGTTTTTGTAATAAAACCTGAAGTGAACCATGAATGTGCTTTGCATCAAAATGCCAGACACACTTATCACTTAGCGAGCGTAGGATGCTCTGAAAGTGCGTAAAAGGGTTTGGCTCTGGTTTGTTCTGAGCTGATAGCAGAGGCACTAATGCTCTGGATGAGTCTGACTCCAAAATTGTATCAGCATGTGCTAATGCAGACCTGTGTGTGTGTGTGTGTGTGTGTGTGTGTGTGAGTGTGTGTGTGTGTGAGACAGAATGATAGGAAAACATAAAAACTTGAAAATCTAGACAATGTGGAGACATTCTGCTCGTCCACTGGTGCATGTTTGTGGCATTTTGTTCAATGACGAGTCGACCATTTGTCCTCTGTTTGTGTCTGAAGCTGGTTTGAGGCTGCTTTAGCTAAACTGGCTGCAGACAAAATGTGTGCATGTGCATGAGTGTGATTAGATAAAGTCTGTGTAAGCCAGTGTTGTTATCAGGCAGACCGTGTGTGTGTGTGTCTGTATGTGTGTGTGTATCAGATGGAATCTTTTCAGTTCAGTATCATATGTCCTGCTCAGCATTTACACATTGCATCTTTAGATGAAGCTGAAGTTATCTGCTGAATATGTAGCTCATCGTGCTTATTGTGGATAAACTCTTCCTCTCATTTAATTGCTGTATTTTACTTGGAAAGCTTGGCTAGGCCTTAAGGATCTGAAGACCTTACATGTTAGATTAAAGCACAATCCCATTTCACCCCTCACCCCTACCGCTTAGCCCTCACTCCTCTGAAATTTGAACAAGAAGCTGGTGAATTTCAACAAGAAGCTGGTGAATATCTGACTTCAGCTTCAGATCACTGAAAAATTCGGGGCGGACAATAATAAATAATTGCCCCCCTCTTTGAAGGCGTATGATTCCCTAAATGTAATTAAAGCCCAGCAGTGAGGAGCTGAACTTTACCCTCCTCTGCTGTCACTGCAGGCTGGCAGGGAGCACCATTAGAAGCCTGTTAATGAAGTAATGTTCTTTCGTATTTGAGGGTCCCATTTCATAGGGGAAGGTTTCAACCACTACCCCTTGTAACTCAGGGATAAAAGATAAAAATAAGAAATGGGATTGGGCCTAAGGCTGCGTCCACACCCACATACTGCCATACTAAATAGCATGCAAAAATAGCACACCACCATCCATTAGCACAGTATGTATACAACAAGTCAGAATATTTATTCCATCCATCTTCTAAGCCACCTCTCCCTCAGGGTCATGGGGGGGGCTGCTGGAGCCTATCCCAGCAGTCATCGGGCAGGACACACCCTGGACAGGTCGCCAGTCCATCGCAGGGCAGACAGGCGCTCACACCCAGGGGCAATTGGCCTGTGGGAGGAAACCGGAGAACCCAGAAGAAACCCACGCAGACACGGGGAGAACATGCAAACTCCACACAGAGAAGACCCCGGTCACCTAGCTGGGGAATTGAACCCAGGCCCTCCTCGCTGTGAGGCGACAGTGCTACCCACCACGCCACCGTGCTGCACTGAATCCAATTAAATATGTCCAATTATTCTAATGTGCTCTCTTTGTCATCAAGCATGCAGATGGGAAATGCTTTTTAAGCACTGATGCTATCCATGATATGCTCGGAAAAAGATATCGTGACATAATTTATCATGAAAAAGATATTGTCATATTGCAAAGCTCTATTAAATAGTTAATAGGTTTTGGCTCCATATTTGCCAAATGACAATAGCGTAGTGAATGTGTTCAGTTTGTAGGGTTGTGACGTTCCCAGGGATGACATATGCACTAACATAGCATTGTAGTCTGGAAATGGGTAACGAGACACTCTATCCACTTTACGTCATTCGTGATTTGCTACTTCATGATATAAGTCTGAGAAATGATGAGTGCATCCGTGTTGATGTTGTTGTACTGGTGCTGTTTGTTGGTGATATACATTGTTGCTGCCAGTAACTGTGGTGTTTAAACTATGCAGTTGTTTTAGAAACCATAACTAATAGAATGACTGTTTTCGGTGATGCACAGTGTGACATTATAATGCATGCTTAATGGAGCTTCAGATAACCCCATAGAATGCATTGCACAATAAAACATATTTTTATCATTTTCTCTATATGAGCGTCCAAGATAAACACATTTCTAAGGGTTACAGTGACAGAATTACATTAAACACGCGTTGCCAAAGTGATGTTTGTAGATAGGCAGGAACATAACATTGGAACCAGTAAGTGATTCCAGCATTGGGCTTGAATGGTGTTTAGAGGGAGAAGGAGTAACTTAACCACTCAGCTAAACAACCAGTTACAACACATGCACAGCTGAAAACTATTTTTTTTACTGAACTACAAGTGTGTTGAAAGTCTTCTCACTCTCAGCATTGTGCATCATCTGTGTGAGGCAGTACTGTTACAACAAAACTGCATCACCATTAGCTTTTTAAGGAATGAAATAGGCAATGAAATGCTTCTTTTTTTGGACATATTTGGACTTGTCAGTATTTGATCATGTCTTTATTCTGTTGAAAAAGTAAGTACACCCCCAGCTTCGGTTTTCAGTACTGGTGTTGCCCTTTTTGACAAACAGCTCAATGTAGGTGTTTCCTATAACTGTCTATCAGTTTCTGGCATCTACTGGGATAAATTTTTGCCCGCTCCTTCATCCATCATCCATCATGAAATGTTTAAGGGGCTTCTTGCTTATAAAATCCCACATGACCATGAGGAATTCCGATCTGGGCTCTGACTTGGCCATTCCAAAACTCTCCATTTCTTCCTTTTGAGCCATTCCTTGGTGGATTTACTCGTGTGTTTGGGATCCTTATCCTATCAGAAGGTCCACTTCTGCAGCTTCAGCTTTTTTACAGATGGCCTCAAATTCTCCTCAAGCACTCTCTTGCATGAAAGCGAATTCATAGTTCTATAATTATGAATTGGCCAGACCCCAAGACAACAAAGAAGCCTCAAACCATATTATTTCCACCCCCATGCTTTACAGTTGGTATGAGGTTCTTCTGAAAAAATGTCTTTGGTTTTTGCCATACATAGCTGCTGATACTGTGGCCAAGCAACTCTATCTCTAACTCGCCTGTCCATAGCACATCGTTCCAGATGTCCTTGCCTAGATATTGATTAGCAAACTTCAGTCTTGCCCAGATGTTCTTTTTAGACAGCAAATGCTTCCTTCTGGCGCATCCTCCCATACATGTCAAAAAAAAAAAAAAGAAAGCCCCTTTGTTAAAACGATCAACATACGGTGCATACCTGGATATGAGGCTGTTTATTTGGATGTGTGGACCTGAAGCACAGGAGGCTCTTTGTATAGCAGCTGCTATCTTCAAAGAATGAACGACTCATTTCAGATGAGTCGCATGAGTTATCTACAGCTTCCTTGGGATTGATTAGAGAAAACAGAGCCAACTGAAAGACAGACAGTCCTCAAAAAAGACAAGTTTCCCTGGAATCTCCGCAGTACCTGGAACGTGTATGGTCCTGTGCAGCATGTAACTGGAGGGACAGGATTTGACAATCAGGTTAGGGCCCGCTATCCTTTTCTACTAGACCTAAAGCAGCAAGATGGTCTAACAGCATGGCCTCCATTGGTGTAATCTGCGTTCAAAAGTTGTAGCTCCCTAAGAAAATCATGAACTTCCTTTTAGAATCTGGCTTTTTTTAATCTGTGAGGTGGTGACTGCAGTTTTTCTCAGACACCAATGCTTATAATGATTTCTAGATACGTCCTTTGACTGTACAGTGTTGCTGATATACAGTCGTATGCAAGAGTTTCAACTCCCCAACCCAAATTTCATGGTTTCGTTGATTTTCTATATGAAAATACATTAAGATATCCTGTACAGGGAACTTAAATTTAGCATTTGCTGTAAATTTGTTGTGTGACTTGTTAGTTTGTTTATAGTTTAACATATTGAAATAAATGAATATAATGTATAAAATGTGCCACATTTTAGATGAAAAACAAAAACCAACCAAAAATATCGAATACACTTCAAATGCATTGTTTTGTTCCGAAATGTTTTTTTAGAACCA
>NC_051214.1:5510051-5525051 GCF_015220715.1 Pygocentrus nattereri
GGTATACAACATATACTGACTACTTACATGGCTTACAGGTGGATAACGTATATTAATGTTCAAATTTTACATTGTTTTATACCACTAAAATGAATGAATACTAAAAGGAGAGAGAAAAAAATCATACTTTTATTATAAGCCAATGGAACCAGACTCCCAGACTTTTTTCACAGGTCATTCTGGGCCATTCTTTTGTTCCTTTCATCATGGAATTTACACAATATGTAAAGGGCAATAAACACATTCAAATTATGTCGAAAACTGACAAACTATATATCACCGCTATATAGTGATATAGTCAAATATAGTATTTTACAGGAGAGGGCAAAAACATTCTTTGATTTCAATGTAAGTTAATGGAAAGTTTTTTTTTTTCTATACAATTTTGGAGCATTTCTATTGATCCAATTATCACGAGATTTTCACACAGTGTAAAGGGGAGCTGCTGAGCTCAAATGTTGCAGAAACGTAAAAATCGTAAAAAAAAGGTTTTCATTTGACAGCGATGATATTTAGCTATATATAACTATATACAAACTCTCTCTCACACTCTAGATGACAAACTGTTATCTATAAACATGGACAAAAGTGCTCTAAAAATGATTCAAATCTGTACAAACAAATTTAACCGATGTAAGTAAATTCAGTGAACCCTCCTTTCAGTGTATGCTGTACCTCTAATAAGCAGTAGTGTGGTAGCAGCTGGAAACCTTGCATCTATACTTTTGTCCATGTTTATTGACAGTATATAATACAGAGTCAGAAACAAGTCTATTTGATTACAGATTATAGATTACCTATCAACTCCACACAGATTGAGGCAAATGTGTGATGATTTAAGCATAAATTACTAAATTACTGCTAAATTTAGTAATTTATGCTTAGACATACATTACTGTTGTTAGCTAGAATTTAGTTAATGTGAGGTAATTTCATTCATGTGGAACCGATGTACACATCTGAATCGAGCAAATTCGAAACACTTATTTCACCGAACATGGCGCAATTCTGCTACATCAGCTGTGTGAAGTTAAAACTGAGTGTGATTATAATATTCAATAAAGCGTGTGCTCATTTCATTGAAAAAAAAACATCGTAAACTGTATGAGCCTGTTTTGTTTTTATCATCTGCTGTGCTGATTCAAATCAAATTGAAATGCGAGATATTTTGATCCACTGAATCATGGTCAGATTGGATCGTGAGGTTTACTTGCTGTCATTCTCCTGAACTTCTAAATGACCTCAAATGTAGTGGCCTATTGTTGTCCCTCTATTGTTTAAAACAGTGGTCACCGGTCCTCCTCCTGGACATCTGCTTTTCTGCAGAGTTTAGTTCCCCCAACAGAGTGTGGTTGGAACTAGACTCCACATGAAGGACCAGGCCTGATGACCACTGGTGTGAAATATGGGAAGCAGTAATAGCTAATGTTACAACAAACCTGCATCACCATAAGGAACATCACAGGGAATTATATATGCATAATGAAATTTATACAATCTGCATCACCATAAGAATCATGTATATAGGTATATAGATGCAAATTGTGTAAATCTCATGAGGAATAGACCAACATAACTGGCCCAGAGTCTAGAGGTCTGGTTCCATTGGCTTACATTAAAAGTAAAGTATGTTTTTCCCTCTGCTGTAAATTGTGGAGCAATAAAGCATGTGCTCATTTCATTGAACCAAAAATATTGGAAACTGTATTTCAGCTTGTTTTGTTTTTATCTTCTCCTGTGCAGATTCAAATCGAATTGTGGTGAAATCTGAGGTGTTTTGATCCACTCAGTCATAGTCAGATTTGACCGTGAGGTTCAGGATTTGCCAGGATCTTTGCTGTTTACTTGCTGTTATTCTCCGTCTCACTTTCCCTAAACTTTATCCGCGCAGACAGAGCTGCCCGCAGCGTTCTTGTGTCAGGTGTGCTGTGTTATGGCAGTAAATGGAATTTGGGCTCGGATCCAGGCCGCCTATCTGCACCCCTCCACCAGCACCCGGACAAGCGCCGACACATTCCTCTCTCTTCTTCTCTTTCTCCGCCGCTCCTCCTCCATTCATTACCCAGCTCTTCTTCTGCCCTCATGTGCTCTGCCATTGTTTTTCTCCTTCTCTGTGTGTTTTCAAGCAGTGCTGGGTAGTGATACAATTTACAACTGTAATATTTTCCAAATGAAGGTATTAGATTTCGTTTGCATTCAAGAGGCTGTCAAATCACTGCTGTAATCCATGTTTTGCAGTTTAGCTATGTGGTCAATGCAGCATACAGGTCATTTCTGTAGATGGTAAACTCTATTTGGATTGCAGTTAAATGGCTGTATGTTTTCAAATCTAAATCTAAGTATTGATCATCAAGTCATATATCTTTATCACTGATGTACAGTCACATGCAAAAGTTTGAGCACCCCATAGAAAACCCCAATTTTCTATGTGAAAATGTGAATACATTTAACACACCCTCTACAGAGAGCACGATTAAATATGGCATTGTTCTACAAATTTCAGTACACAATTTCCATTTATTTGGAAGAAAAGTGAAACCAAAAATATCAAATGTGCCATAACTTCATCCAGAAGTCCACATTTAATGTTCAATATTTTCCAGTATGTTGAATTCAGCAAAGAAATAATGTAAGTGTGGGTTAAACTGGAAATGAAAACAGAGAGAGCAGCAGATGAAGAAAGAGAAAAAATTGAAGGGAGAGAGAGAGAGAGGGAGTGAGAGAGATTTACAGAGGAAGAGAGAAACAGAAAGAGAGAGAAAAACGAAAAGAAAGTGAGGAAGAGAGAGAGAGAAATGGAAAGAGAAGCAGATAGAAAGAGAAACGGAGAGAGAGAATCAGAAAGAGTGAAACGGAAAAAGAGAGAGGGCAAGGGAGAGAGAGAGAGAGAGAGAGAGAGAGAGATTGAGGGTTAGACTTTCTCCTTTAGAAACAGGATACATGTGCTTTACTTCAAAGGAACCTTCTGCCTGCATGTTTAATGTGGTGTACTTGAAAGACAGTGAACTGTATGAGAGAGAGAGAGGGGGAGAGAGAGAAAGAGACAGAGGGAGGGAGAAAGAGAGAGAGAGAGGGAGAAAGAGAGAGAGAGGGAAAGAGGGAGAGAGAGAGGGAAAGAGGGAGAAAGAGAGAGAGATAAAGACAGAGAGGGAGAAAGAGAGGGAGAGAGAAAAAGAGAGAGAGGGAGAAAGAGAGAGAGCGCAAGGGAGAGAGAGAGAGAGGGGGAAAGGGAGAAAGAGAGAGAGATAAAGAGAGACAGGGAGAAAGAGAGACAGAGCGAGGGAGAGAGAGATGGAGAGGGAGAAAGAGAGAGAGCGCAAGGGAGAGAGAGAGAGAGAGACAGAGAGAGAGAGACAGAGAGAGAGAGAGTGTGTGTGTGTGTGTGTGTGTGTGTGAGAGAGAGAGAGATTTTGCTGAAGTCTTGTTGAAGAGTTTGGTGAAAATTCTAACTTGCCAGTTTTCTGTCCTCTTACCTCAAATTTAGTTCATCTGCTCTGCCAAGACCTGCTTGTCTGAAGTTTTCCTCTGGAGTTTTTCTCCGGAGCTACGCGGCTAATGTAGCTCATGCGCTTCAGTTAGCAGTGTGTAAACTTAATCACGGCACATGTGTTCAAAACCCTTTCAGAGCTCTACAACACATTCTTACGTGGTTTCTGACACTGTAAAACAAACTAAAACACACAAAATTCAGACTTTTGGCTGACCGCTGCTAATGTTTTAGCAAGATGTGGCCACACTGTGTGTCAGCTGATTTTGTGAAGTGTTGCTTTTCAGTTTTACTCAGTGTTTTGTCCCATTTTTCAGTCTGCGTTCTTGGTTTGCTGGATCTGAACAAAGCCCAGTCTAAATAAGACTTTCCCACAGCCTGGGTATTAAGCCTAAGACTAGATTTGTCTGGCAAACCTACTTTAGGACATATGGCACTTCCCTAATATAACAGTTTTTCTCCTCCTCTGTCTCCTTACAGCTCCCAGGATTCCGTTTCCTGTCTGCCCATCAGCTTCCTCTCGGAATGGGACTGCACCTTCCCACGATGCACTTCTTCAGTGGGGGGTTAAGCCATCCCCAGGTGGGGCAGGTGGCCTAGTCCCCCCCCCCCGCACCCCCCCCCCCCACCCCGTCCCATGACCTTTTGACCCCCGAGACCCCTGTCTGACCTTGCCCAGCCATGCCGTTCGGACTGAAGCTCCGCCGCACGAAGCGCTACAACGTCCTGAGTAAGAACTACTTCGTGACGCGGATCCGTCTGCTGGACAACAATGTGATCGAGTGCACGCTGTCTGTGGAGAGCACCGGCCAGGAGTGCCTGGAGGCGGTGGCCCAGCGCCTTGAACTGCGCGAGGTAACACACCACATTACGTTGCAGTGCATGCTGGGGGTTGTAGTGCAGCGCATTGGGAAACAGGCTAAGGATAGGACTGTTGTGTTTGGCGCATGGTGTTCAGCGTGTACTGATGCTGGTAGAGCCGTTCAGTTGTGCTGAGTTTGATGCGAGTGCTGACCTACAGGCCGGTTTTCCTCGGGCTTCATCCGATTTCAGTTCCCGGCTGTTTTGGAGGCTGTGCTGTGTAAAGAGTCTCGCTAAAGCACTGTGTGTTTTATGGTTAGTGTTAGCGCCTTTGATCATGACACATCGTTCAGGGCTGAGTGAGCATTGAGGATCAAGTTCAGGATTTCAGCACTGTTGAAACTTTGTAGACTGTTGGCCTTTGTGTGTGTGTGTGTGTGTGCGCGTGATTGTTTACATTCTTTGTTGGGACAAAAACGCTCTGACTTTCTTGTAAAACCAGAGTCAATTAAATGGCCCTGTTTTCTAAAGTTTTTTCCATGTCCCATTGTTTTAAACATATTCTTACATATTGGTATGTATGGATCATTCTGCCAAAGTGGCCCAAAGTCACTTTAAACTCTCTTTTTAACTGACTTGGACTTTAGACTAAAATCCTTTTGCCGAGTGACCCTACGTCTTAATTTATTTTATAAAAGCAAATGGTTGTAAAAAAATTCTGTGTTGTCGGAACATTACCGAAACCAGAACTCACAAAACACTAGCCTGTACATGGGTAGCAAACACGGCTTTAAACAGTTGAAAACAAATAAAATCATTATTTTTCATTAAAGCATGAAAAGTTACTTAATTGCAGAAAACGTGTTTTGGGAGTGACAATTCTACATACGGTGTATCTGATTTTAGAACACATTTACTTCCAAACAATGGGATCTAACTGCTCACCATGTGGCCATGAGGGACAGGGATGCAGCCTCAATTCCTGCTCAAAATTGCAGGGGTGTGGCTAAAACAAGGCTCCGCCCACAGATTAAAAGTCTTTAGGCAGTGACATGAAAATGTGGGACAGCATTTTTATTATTATTATTATATTTTAGGTATCTTGTTCAATACATTTGTATGAATTAATTTTTACATTGTTTATTAACAAAAATAATAGAAAAAAATGTTAATTATTATTTTCTTAAATGTAATTTTAGGGGTTAGGTTTTGGAACAGAAACCCAAGAGAAAGTACCCTATAAATGACTATTTTGTATATATGTAGCCGATTACTTTTGTATATATGTAGCCGATCTTTTTAATGCCTTGGATTTAAGCAGCTCAAAACAAAGTCCTTGTAAATATCTATACGCAACATATTATTATTACAAATAGGTACATATATATGACCCCAGGTCCCGACAAGGTAGAAAAACGAACGTGCATGTGTGTGTGAATTCCTCAAGTGTATTCTCACCTTGTTGTAAAATTTCTCAGCTCCTCTGAATGTCGTAAATCTGAAGGGACCCTCTTGCCCCCCAACACACACACACACACACACACACGGCATCATGGATCCCTTGAACTCCCAATGCCCCTCTCACCTGCACGTACACCCTGAAACCCTAGCCAAATAGTTTTTAGAGCTTATTGAAGTAATAATTGCTTTATGTTCTTGATATCTGTGTAATGTGATTGGTTTGCTCCACTGAAAAGTAAACATTTTCATGTGATTGATCCCAGAGGGGTCCACCTCCATCAGAAGGTGCCCCCCGGTTGGTCCAAGAGCTGTTTATGATCTGAAATCCTGGTACTTGGCCTGCCCTGGAGCAGGTTAGGCATGCAGCATATCTAGGGTCGGGTCAAACTACACATAAAGCTCCGATATTTGAGAAAGTGTTTTAAAATAAGATACTTTTTTGCATTAAAAGGATTACTGTAAAAACTCCATACAGTCTATATATGGAAACCACACAGCAAAAGCAATTTATTTTGAATTTGCTGGTTTTCTGATGTCACAAAAAACATACTTTAGATATGTACGCCCATTCAGTTAGCAGGAGTTTAGCCACGCCCATTCACATTGAAGTTATAAGAGGTGTTTCAACCTGGACTGCTTGTTAAATGAAGCACACTTCAGGGCAGCCAATCGGAACACATTACATTAACATAATTGGCTCTTAAGGGCACAGGCTGTTTATTTAAGGGACCTGTTTATTAAGCAAGCTGGGAATTGACATGTATAACTAAATCATGGCTTATTTCATGAAGAAAACCATACAGTTATCATAAGATACGTGGAAAATGTAGGATATGGGCCCTGCCTTAGCAAGAACTTCTGAGAACTGCTGCTTTGTAAGAGACATGCCCTACAAAACTTGGGCATGTATTGCAAATAGCAAACAAACAAGGAAAAAAAATCGACTCATGCTACTGCATTGCTGCTTGTTTGGCTCTTTATGCTGAAATGTGTTGCCTCTTAGCACATTTGTTCCAGTCTGTCTTTCTGAGCCCATCAGCAGCAGGGTGATGGGAAAGCCGCCAATGGCTGATGGGGGCCAGCCCTTGATCACCTGGACCATCCCGTAAGAGTCCAAGCTCAGTTTAGTGGAGAGAGCTGAAAATATTCCTCCCTCCACTGCTGTAATGATGACGGCTGTTGCACGAGGCCTTTGGGAACAGTTTTCTGGCAGCAGTGAACGGCTAGCAGGAGCTACTGTACATACAGGCTGCTTTATGTCTGCTGTGAGTGCCAAGAAGTGATTATTTTGCTAAGAGAAGCTGATTATTCCCACAGATACTGTTTGCTGTGGGTGGAATTTTACTCACGGCTTAACTGGCATTAGCCTGCCTCAGAAAGTAGCTAACGTTGCTAACTGTAACGTGGGCGAGCGATGAAGAAGCAGACACATATGCGAAGAGAAGCGAGATTTATTGGGGGCAAATCTATTCTCAGAGTCTAGACAGTCCAGGGTCAGAGAGCCAACATGGATAGATTGCGGGACAGACATGACAAACAGGAATACAAATTAAACACACAACGGAGGCCGGAAGAATGACGCTAAACACTATAAAACACAACAAAACAAACACTACAAAACACCAGGCAAATCAAACAATTCCAACAAAGACCAGCGAGAGATTAGGGAAGACACAGGGCTTAAATACAGGGACAGGTAACGTGACAGGTGGTTAACAAGAGAAGGGGGTAACAGGTGAAAACAATCAAGGGCAGGGTCTGGAAACAAGGGGGCAGGACCGGGAAGGAAGCAAAACAAAAGCACATGGACCGGACCAAAACCAAAACAAGTGATAGTTTTCTAGTCCCACAACTGGGGAAATTCCACCTCTGCATTTAACCCATCCGTGAAGTGAAACGCCACATACACACTAGTGAACACACACACATACTAGGGGGCAGTGAGCAAGAGTTAGCTAAGCTGTCTGTGGCTTTGTGTTAGCGAACACAGGGCAGTGCACCCTCATTAGCTCCTGTTGGTGCTCTTGAACAATGAAACCATGAAGCTTAACCTTTGGTATTGGTACTGAATGCGTGGTTCCGGTTTGCTAGTACCAAAGATGTCTGTTCTTTCTTTAGTAAAAAAAGCCTTTTGTATTAGAGTGGTATACACTAAGCAAAACGAGATAAAATGGCAATAAAATCACAAATCGTAGTTATTATGATGGCTGTCTCAAAAGATGGCGAGGCGAACTAACACTAGAACCATAAGTTCTGTTGGTTCCCATTAGGTCAAATCTAGGAAGCAAGGCAGTTTGGCTACTTTAGCCTTCTTCTTTAGTTGTGTAAACTTAGCAAAAATGAGTTAATGGTAATTGTCTGTGGCAATTAATTTGTCAGCCAAAATTTTATGATTAAGGAACCAGCCCTGTGACCGGAAGGTCACCAGTTCGATCCCCTTGGCTGACAGTCCATGACTGAAGTACCCTTGAGCAAGACGCCTAACTCCCAAATGCTCCCTGGGTGCCGTGGATAGGGCTGCCCACCGCTCCGGGCAAGTGTGCTCACTGCCCCCTAGTGTGTGTGTTCACTATTGTGCATGTATGTGGGTGCTTCACTGCACGGATGGGTTAAATGCAGAGGTCTAATTCCACATTGTAGAGCTTATATTATTATAGCTTATAAGACAAGCAGAGCTTATATTCTCTTCAGTGAGTGAAAACCTTCAGGTTTGCTAACAATGCTAATGACATTAGAGTTGGCTACTAGTATTAGCACTAGGCTCTAAACTTGTAGAAACTATAAACTAGAAGTTAGACCTTTTGTTCTTTCCTCATGTTAACATAACATATCTCAACGTATGAATTGCTGCTTGCTTTTTGTTTAGATTTATTCACCTCAACCCTGCAATGTAATATCGCTGTTGTTGGAGCAAAACCTCGTATCTCCATTTTTGACCTTTTTCAGGTTTTGACACAGTTTGAAAATGTCTGTTGTCCTTTACATTGCATGTAACTTTGCTGGTGATTGGACCCAAAGAAACAGCCCAAAATGACTTGGAAAAAAGTCTGGTTCCATTGACTTACACTAAAAGTAAAGCGTGTTTTTTCCTTCTCCTGTAAAGTTACCATTTTGGCGATACGAGGTTCACAGAACAGTCATATGAGTGTTTTTTAACACAAGTCTGGCACGGAATTTATGAATTTTGTTAAGTTTATGATGTATTCAACCAAAGCAAATATATTTATTTTTCATTACACATGCTGCTTAAAGGCCTTTGCTAATGAAATGTTGTTGTTCAGCTGCAGTTTTTATGGCTTGAATAAACAAGCAAAGCTTCTGAATACTAAATAGAGAAATGAATGCATGTGTAATGAACAAGCACTCAAATATTCGTAGTATAGTCACACCTGTATGTTTTTATACTCTGTGAACTGTTTTAAACAGCAAAAATGACACTGTCAGCATATGTTTGAAATCATTTATTAATAACGACAGTAATATATTACTGCATGTGAACTGTATGATTCGTTTGTGTGAGTTTGTGTAATTATATCGAGAAGATAATTGCGATTGTGCGTTGGTCTGTCATTGTCTAAACGTCAGTTGTCGGCGAGCCTGTCAGCTGAGTCGACTCTACCTGCAGGCTGTGGCCGTGACTACTGAGCGACGGTGCTTCTGTTTTTTGTTTGTTTCTTTGTGTGTGCAGTGAGTTTGTGTGTGGGTGTGTGTGTGTGTGTTTGTGTTTGATCATATCAGTGAAATTAAACATGAAATGGTGTCATTAATCTTATGTGTGTTGACATGTGGCACAGGTCTTTCCTGCGGGTATCACACACACACACACACACACACGCACCCATGCCCTGCCCACAACCGCATTCTTTTATAGCAACTGCTGCTAGGTTGGACAAACATTAAGGAACGTCCCATTCAACCTTAATGAAACTTAAGGATGTTGGTTAAAATTTGTGTTTATATTCAAAGTGTGCTGTTTGGTCTAGACCACAGCAGAAGACGACACATTGAGTGTGTTTACATGCACTTGAGTAATCAGATAATGTGAAAACTCCAGCTCTATATGAGTCAGACAGTAATCAGATTTCTGCCTTGCCAGTAACTGACCAGTAAACTCACAGAAGAAGACATGACGTAACGTAAACTTCATGCCGCAACATTTTTATGAATGTTATGAAAATATGAACACACATCATCTAGAAGATGAAGAAATATTCCAATCCTTCATTTCATCACGCATATCGTTGGTTTGTGTGTTGCTCCAAAAGTGTTTTGCTGCGTCTTGCGGCGACGCTGCCCACTTATTTCCGGTACCGCTGTCTGTTTTCGCACGTGCTCAGATTGAGATATACGAAAGAAATCAGAGTAAGAGTCCACATGCACTGAGAAATCTATCTGATTAGTGAGCTAAAATCCAGCCTCTTTATCAGAGTTCTTCATCCGATTTCTAGACCTTACCTTTACGTGAGCATTTGAATGATCTTATACCGGCAGAAATCTGATTCTGATCGGGTTATTGAGTGCATGCAGATGCACTCACTGCTGTATTTTAGTTTGTTTAGCATGAACACTGATTTATTTAACACTGAACCAAAATATGTAAACAAAAGTTATGCAACTGATTCATAGTATTCCAGGCAGGAGAGCACATTTTTTTGAGAATACTCAGTTCACAGCTAATTTGTAAAGCATATTTGCCAATATATTAGAGTAAATTTTCTTGATTTTATTTGATTTGTTGCAGCATTGACAACAAATGAAAGCTGAAATCTGGTTGGTTTCGATTTCCCGCTGTTCTTCAGCCTTGTGCAAAATCCACAGCTCTCTGTTCTGTAATTTCCACCAAATGAATAAACTGGAAAACGTCCACGTTTTGCCCCAAATCAAGCACTGGTTTGAATTAATACAGTTCAGAAGGCGGTGATTTATGAGGAGACGTGTGTCAGCAATGCTGTTTATTGGCACACACTGTTCAGAATCAGTGAGCAGTATGAATTCCAAGTGTATGACAGCCTCCTCATTAGTAATATCCACAAATCTCAGATGTGTCACCCCATACTGGTGACGTCCCAGACACGCCCTCCCAACAGGAGCAAACACGTCTGGTTTGAGGCCAGCGTGGGATGTTGCACAAGTTGTTTGTTGTGTTGTGTTGCCCTTCACCAGGTAGTGACTCCACTGTACTGGATCTATGGAGCTGGACTAGATGAGAATCATTCTATCTAGTTGGTTCAAACACATTAAAGACTTTTAACTGACCTGGAATTCAGACTCAAATCCTTTTAAAGACCTTTATTATGTTAATTTTATTTGGGGAAAAAAAAAGATTCCATTACGTCATTGCCAAAACAGTCATAACACTACCAATACTGCCCCCAGTGTTTCAGTAGTGACTGTTACGGTGGTGACAATTTCAGCTCATTTTAAGCAGAACTCAGAACAGTAGCCACTACACGACCAGCAAACACAGCTTTGAACATTATTAGAACGATAGAGCGTTTACACGTGTGCTTTGGTAGTGATCATTCTTGATGATTTTCAGACTTTGGGACACAATGTTGGAAAACAATGGGGTCTATCTGCTCACCATGTGGCCATGAGGGGCAGGAATGCAAACCCACTTCCTGCTCTAAAAGGCAGGGGCATAGCTAAAATAAGGCTCCGCCTACTGACCAAAACTAGAGTTGGGGTTCTAGAAATAGAAAGTACCCTATAAATGAGGATTCTGAGTGTATTTAGCTTATTATTAACTCTATTAATGCTTTGGGTTTATATAGATCAGAACATAATCCCTGTTAATATCTGAGGCGTCAATGCTTTGACAGGTATGGATGGACGGTTGGGTGGTGGGTGAAACCTGTATTGATGGATGGATGATAAAAGCGTGATCAATGTAAGGTTGTTGCAGTGCTGGTGGTTCACCTCTCTCTCTCTCTCTCTCTCTCTCTCTCATTCAGACGCATTATTTCGGGCTGTGGTTCCATTCTAAAACTCAGGTGCCGCGATGGGTGGAGCTGGAGAAGCCCCTGAAGAAGCAGCTGGATAAGTTTGGGAACGAGCCGCTGCTGTTCTTCGGGGTGATGTTCTACGTTCCCAGTGTCTGCAGACTCGAGCAGGAGGCCACCAGGTGTGTGTGTGTGTGTGTGTGTGTGTGTGTGTGTGTGTGTTAGAACTCATGCTAGTTATTCTTAGGCTTTCTCAGGTCTTCAGCTCTGCTCATCATCAAACATTTCTTCATTCTTTGCAGCCTCCAACTAATTATGTGAGAGTTTTAGAGTAATAGCGTCATACTAGAATCATTTACACACGGATCTGCGCAGAAACCGGCTTCCCATTATTAACAATAACTGTGATTGCAGTATTTTGAACTGAATGCATGAATGTGTGTGTGTGTGTGTGTGTGTGGTTTGGCCTTTCATCTATATGGCCCATCTGTGCAGTATGTTTTCTTCCTCTGTAGAAGGCCATACTCCCTGAATCCCCTCCCTCTTTCTCTCTCCCTCTCTCTGTCTATCTCTGTCTTTTTCTCTATTTCTTTTTCTCCCTTTCTCTCTTTTTCTCTGTCTCTTTCTCCCCCCCCCCTTTCTTTGCTCCCCACTCTCTCTTTCTCTCTCTCTCTCTCTCTCTGTGTCTGTGGTGTCTGTCTTTCTGTCTCTTTCTGTGTATCGCTCTCTCTCTCCCTCTCTCTCTCTGCCCTGTCTGTCTGTATGTCTCTGTATTTAAGTTTACTGTGCAGTAGAAGTTTACAGTATGAGTTCGCTGCTCTGTGAGTTACAGTAAAACAGTCTTTTGTGCTCATTCTGTGTATTTATGTTTAATGTGCTGGAGTGTGTGTGTGTGTGTGTGTGTGTGTGTGTGTGTGTGTGTGTGTGTGCGTGTATGCTTGTGCATATGCGTGGGTGTGTGTGTACGTGTGTGTGTATATGCATGTGTATATACATGTGTGTATGTATACATGTGTGTGTGTACGTGTGTGTGTGTGTGTGTGTGTATGTGTGTGAGTGTGTACATGTGTGTGTGTATGTGTGTGTGTACGTGTGTGTGTGTGTGCGTGCGTGTGTGAGGTTTCTCCTGTCAGTGTGAGAAGTCAAATACCGGACAGGATTCACATTCACTGGCTTTAAGAGTCTGAATCACTGAGTCTCAGGTTAAACAGAGGTTAAGGCCCAGTTACAACTCAGCGGTTCATTTACTGTTTAATGTGGAGCGATTCAGTCCAGCTCAGTCATTCAGTAACCAAATTAACCGAGAAAATGGCGTGTGATCACAGCCTGGAGCTTTGGTCTGGGATACAGCGGGGTCGTTCTACAGAAATGTCCATTTTTGGGTCCCTAGCATTTACAGGCATATTACACTTGAAAAACATGGAATCAAAACAATAAGTTATTTGAACAATTACACCTTCTTGAGTCAGCAGTGTAGCAGTATTGGTTTTTAAATCATTTATCACCACCGAAGAGCTCGTCCTCACAGTCATGTGTAAAGGGTGAGGCCATATTTTGAGGTAATAAACGTCTTTTTCTGCTATTTTAACAGCAGTAGTCTATACATGACTATGGAATGTAGTATTAAAATAACATAATGGAATCTAATGGCAAATAAATATGATAAAATATATATTGAAAGTTGTGGTCCCCAGGAGTCATGTCACTGGTGTTACTGCGAAACAGCAAATCTCTTGCTTTGAATTAAAAGTCACACTGATGACATCACTTCCTTTTACCTGTTTTCCGAAGATCTATAAAAAAAAAAGGACATGATGAGTCCACTGTGTCTTTTCATTTAGTGGACGTTTTCTCATTTAGCTCATGATTTCATATGAAGCTTCAGCGGATGTCACTGGTGTGACCTGCTTTATTCTTAGTAAATTGTGGAAAAATAGAATATAAATTGATTGAATGACATATTTTAGTGGATATTCCATGATGGACAACATGTGGTTGTGTGCATCATTCATTAAAAATGTGTCACTGGTGTTAACCCTATGTGTAACACCAATGACGATCAGTGACACCAGTGACACCTATGGAGAGATGTTTCTGTCAAATGGCCCAGCACAAGATCAGGACTAAATATACTGTCTTTCTGCTACAACAAATCACTTTTGTTTTAAACCGTATGAGACGTGATATAATCTGTTCAAAAGTTTGTGATGTTTTCAGTAATAAGTATAAAGCAGTTTTCTTGCAGAACAGTATATAAAATCACTGTCATGTGTTAATCCTGTGCAATTTCACAGCTTCCAGTTAGTGATAATACACTACAAAGTTATGAATACAAACGAGGACGTTAGATTTAGAGCCTAGAGTGAGAAATAGAGCTGTAGGAGATTCTACAATGATGAGGAAACTGTGGAACGTTAAGGGATAAACTTAATGTACAGAATTCATCATATTCCAGAAGTGGAGATCAGAACTCAAAGCAGATAACTGAAAAAAAGGTCATGTAAACAAATAAGCAGCATGTTTTTTATCATTAAGTAACTTCTTCCCAGAATTCTTGAAATATTGAATAAGGTATATAAAAATATCTTTAGGAGAATCATTTGTAATGAAAAATTCACATTATGTGCTATTATTACATATAAAATAATTCATATGGCAAGTTCACTTTCTCTATTTCTGGCAGCATTATGTCAGAATCTTGATGTAACATCTTGAAATAATTACTTTTTTCCACAAACATTTTTGAGCTAATATTCCAAAAATAATGACTAGATTTTCTCAAAATTTTGACCTAATTTTACAAAATAATGACTTTATTTCCTCAAAATTCTGACCTAGTATTCCAAAAATAATGACTAGATTTCCTCATATTTTACCTAATAAACCAAAATAATGACTATATGTCCTTAAGATTTTGACTAAATTTTACAAAATAACGACTATATTTCCTAAAAATTCTGACCTACAATTCCAAAATAATGACTTTATTTCCTCAGAATTCTGACCTAATATTTAAAAATTATCAGTATATTTCCTCAAAATTCTGACCTAATATTCCAAAAATAATGACTAGATTTTCTCAAAATTTTGACCTAATTTTACAAAATAATGACTTTATTTCCTCAAAATTCTGACCTAATATTCCAAAAATAATGACTAGATTTTCTCAAAATTTTGACCTAATATTCTAAAATAATGACTATATCTTCTCAAATTTTGACCTAATAAACCAAAATAATGACTATATTTCCTACAGGAAACATATACATAGCAGTAGACTGAAGACACAATACACTACATTTTTTTACT